>NC_061534.1:11407500-11707500 GCF_022379125.1 Scophthalmus maximus
TCTTCTTCACTGCTGCCCCCCTCCTCCTCTCCTTCTTCTTCTGCTTCTTCATCTCCATCCTCATCTTGCTCCTCTGCCTCCGATTCATCCTCCTCACCACTCTCTCCCTCTTCTGCATCTTCATCCCCATCTTCTCCGGTCTCCTCTCCTATGTTCCATTTTCCATCCTAGAAATACAAAAGATAAATTAAATGTATGGAAGTTAAAACAATCAAAAAAGCAAAGAGTATTCCAGAGAGAATGATAACTCTTCATAGGTTGATGTTTCATACCTCATAAGCCAGGGTCTTCTGGTCGTCTTTATCCAGGATGAAGCCGTCGTTGAGGTCGTCAGCAGACAAGTGGCTCTGTCTCTGCACACTGTCCCCGACTTCCTGTCCCATCATCCTCCTCAGACGGTCAGCCTGGAGGAAGAACAGAGCAAAAGAACTTTACCATCACGCACGGCATGAAAACATGTCAAAACTCAAGTTTTATGTGACAACGACAAAAAGCAGTAAAATCTTCTGGTGCTGTGAACGTGCCTCGAGTGTCTGTAGCTTCTCCCTCGCCTCCCTGGCCAGCTCCTCCGGGGTTTTCATCCTCTCTGAAGGCTGAGCCTTCATCTCGAAGCCAAGCTCTCGGACCATCATGTCGTACTTGTCCAGCTGGAAACCGTGGAGACAGTAGAGAAATATCAGACTCTGCCACCGGTGAAAGAAAACACATTGCGGAGGAACAACCACCTTCAGTTGATTGATTGGTGTGTCCCTACCTTGGGCTTCTCCTCCGGTTCGTCGGCTTGTTCAGCTCTGGGGGTCTTCTTCACCATCAGCGCCTGGATGCTCTTCCAATCCTGATCAAGCTTCTCAGTCAGCTCCTGCGCCTCCTCTCGCTGCACCTGCCGTTGCCGCTGAGAAAGAACCCAAAAGTTTCATTATTCACATTTCAATACGATGAACCGGTCAGTGTTGGCCCAAATCCACATGATTAAGAGTCTCCATTAAGAGGACGATGTTACCAGCTCACCTTCTCCTGCTTGGACTTCTGAATGAGCTCTTCAATGAGTTCCTGCCTGGATTTGGCCCTGTGGCCTCCCTCGTCCTCATGCTGGTCCCCCGACGCTTTCCTTCGCAGGAGGCCCCCACCTCCTCCAAAGTGGGAGGCAGTCAGCTCAGCTAGGTGAGAAAGAGAAACACTGTCATTATTATGTACCAGCTCTGTCATCTATAATATGACTCATCAAATCCCGCTCAATGCCGGGAATCATAAAACCCTACCAAACACAGGTAATGAACATTGTTCTTTGATGATATAAAGCTGGTAAATTCATCACTTTCAACTTCCTGTTCTTGGTTTTCCTGCGATCATGAATTACTGGGAGAGACAGCACAAGTTACTCTGCTCCTGTAAATGTGCGTGGATTTATGTAGAAATATTGTCATTTATAATCTAAACCACGACAAGCAGATACAACCCAAAGGTATGAGGTGTTTTCGTGTGGAGGTAAACATCTGCATGCGAAAATTTGGCATTTAGACTTGAACAGCACTCACCTGACAAAAGTCCTTTCTCCTCCGATTCATCGTCGCTATTCGCCAAGTCATTGAATTTCTCGATTTCAGCCAGTGACTGGCCATAATGAGTCAACTCTTCCTCCTCGTTCAGGTTGAACATATCCTTCTTATCATGGCCACGCTGAGAGAAAATGCAAAGTTAGTAATAAACACGTAGAATTGATCAAATATCATGAGACTTTGGTACCAATTGTTGGTTAATGTCGAACAAGGCTCTTTCCTGAACTACAGAAGATATAAAAAGGCAGGACTTGATGTGCGTTAAAGAACACACACCCCTATCACACAACTGACCTGTCTCTCCATTGCGAACCTCTGCAGGATTTTGTCTTCTGGTGCCATGTTGGTGTCATACTCTCCAAAGCGCCTGTCAATGAATTTGCTGCACTTGTTCTTCTGTTTGTATTCCTTCAGGAGGGTCTCTTTTCTCTACAGATCAAAAATGAACAACACACACAAAGGATGCAAAAACGTAATATCAGAGAGTTACAAATGTGTTCGCTTTGGGTGTAACACGGGTTAATTCAAGACGGCAGCACTGATCATTCTAGACGGTAAAACACCTCACATTCATCCAGTACATACGATCAATAAAACCTCTTAAATCCTGAAGGCGATTAAAAGAGGATTGTCGTGTGTGCAGATTCTACTTGTGTCCTCACTTTAACTTTGGGACATGGTTCTCTCTGTCCTTACAAAGCTGCAGAAAATCTTTCACACCATGATGCTGTGAGCGCTGGGATTCACAGCACAGACAGTGTTAAATGAGTGGTGAGCTGCGACCCACTGTTGCCAGATTTGTTGCTAAGTTAGAAGAGGTAATCTTTTATTTTACTTTTTCCTCATTTCATCAGATGCACATAGATGTATAATCTTTTTTAATTTGTTCACAGGCTGCTCACATCTATGCCTTTTATTAGCAGATGCAGTTCTCAGATTGTTTGGTCAGTTTTTTCTAATAACAAAGGACAGAAAACTAATTTGGGAGAAATCCAAAGTATCTCCTAACCAAATCAAAATGAGGAATTAGTTATTAGCTAATTTAGTTATTTGTGGGGGGGGTGTATCTCTATGAAGGGGCTTTAAACACACATTAACCACCATTTCTAACAACTCTGGAATAGGTAGCTACAGAAATGTGATTCCTTGCAGAGATGGCAGGTAGTGTGGCATAGATTGGGAGTAACATCATGAGATTCTCTCTTACCTTCGTGTTGGCTTTGGATCGAGACACACCGGGCAGACCCACGTCATGTTTGGTTTTTCTCCCCAGGACCTCAAACTTCTTCCTGTTGATTTTCACCTCAAACGGGTTGTTTTTGATCTCACTAGAGGTCTTGGTCTTTCGGACCTTGTCAGCAAGGCTCCTCTTCTTAGCGACCTTCCCCATCTGTGGCAGAGCAGTGGATTGATGAGCCAACGTCATTGACATTAAAGTGTCACTGTACAAATAGACTCCTCTTTACGCAAGAATCAAATCATCATTCGCATCTGTGACATTTTACATTAATTTGCTAATAATCCTTACAGCAATTCTTGTATACAATAACATTTAAATACTGTTACAATGTGTGGAAAAATACTCTCACAAAATAGTTTAAAAAGCACATCTAGATGCTGTCTAGTGACAGTTAGCCCTGCTCAGCTTGTGGTGTTGATTCAACCGTATGTTCATACGAGACTTAACTGTACTGAATTTAATGAATATTGTCAACTCCGTTAAGTGATATTAACAGATCTCTGTATAATGCAATACAGTAAAATTACTATTCAGTTCAATCATAACATCTTCAACACAAAATCAACAACAATGTACCAGGTATTATAGCTTATTACTACCTTCCCTGTATATTCAACATATATTATAGTTTAATAACAGTTCTATTTCCGGTTTCTCGTCTATTCATATGTTGATTTAATTACTGTGTATAGTTTCGCCATAAACGTTTGTGTTCATCAACTTCATTATATTTCCTCATGTCAAGTGGCTGCTTCAACATTTCCACTTACAATTAGTGACTATTTGTCTTCCTATATGTGATCTCTTCTATTAAAAACTCTTATATAACACGTAACACCCATAGATTTACTACATACCTCTCCTGGCTAACGTCATGCTAACTAGCTAGGTTAGCATTGTTTTTGTCAGACGAATCTGTGACGTATATAATTATCAAGGTAAACTACCAAATATAATGAAAATTGAATGACAAAGGTAAAAAAGTGGATTTACTTCACAGCTAACTGCCCCTCACCACGCCGACGACAGAGTGTAAACAAGCTAACACCCCCGAGCAGCCGGTGTTTACCTTTCAGTCGCGTCGAGGAGTCGAGTTATTAAATCCAGGCGGAAGTAAACATGGAGACACTGAAGCTCTGCCGACGCTGAATTTAACGAATAATGTTGAAAAAATCCTTCACTGTCCACGTTGGTTCACCGAAGGGCCGTTTCCAGCGTGCACCACATGGTTGGATGTACTTATAAGAACTGGATGCCGACGGGAAAATGGCGGCGCCGTTCACTTCTATGGGAGTTGCTCGCCGAGCGCATAGATATAGATCTACTGCCACACAGAGCCTGAGGTCAAAGTTGAATCCAAGCAGAAGACAGCAACTTCCGGTGTGAATCTGCCAACAGCGCCTCTAGCGTTCATCCTTCAAAATAAGGAAACATATATTTGCTTTGCGCTATTAGCAAGTGTGTGTGTGTGTGTGTGTGTGTGTGTGTGTGTGTGTGTGTGTGTGTGTGTGTGTGTGTGTGTGTGTGCGTGTGCGTGAATGAATTCAAACAATACTGATTTTAAAGGTAGTGTTTTTTTTATTATTATTCATGGTTGTAAAATAGACAGAACCAAGAGAAACGAGAGGTGGGAGAATTATGTCTGTAGATGGTTTAATGATGAGACATTTAAATTGGTAGTAGTTCAGACAGAGGACACAAATCAGCATATCTGAGGGATTAAAACAAATAATAAATGTATGGTTGGCTCGAATGAAAACCACGATTACAAGGACTTTAGTATCATCATCATCAGCAGCAGCAGCACACTAAAGCTAAAATATGAATCAAATCAAAGGGGCAGTTAGTCGTTTAAAGGACAGGACACGCTCTAAGCACTTTACACATGCAGCCCATTCTCAGTTTACATGTAGCGCTGTAGGTAAAGACCACCTGCCATGAACAAAGGCCAAGGTTTCTGATCATCCACGTTTAGGTGATGCTTCCTGTCTACGAGTTACACAGACTGATCAATAACCTTTTACTCACAACAGGATGGATTGACACAAGTTAGGAAGCAAAGCTTGGAGTTGGCCTTGGTATTAATGCCCTGCAACCTCAAGCACAGCCCAACTGCAGTCACACATATGATTACATCGCTTCTCCAGTGTACAATGTGTCTTTACTGCAACTGGAAAACTGTATTCAGTGAAAGAGTCCGTTCGCTCAGAGTCGAGCTTTACACAGGAAAGTCCAGGTCATGAAATTATGATTAATCGTGCAGCTTCTTAACAGTGACATTGTCGTTTATATGATCAACCTACAACTTTATCTCCTGCAATGATGGACTGCGACTAACTACAGGACAGTGGTTTATGGACAAGGAGGTTCACAGTGCTCTCTCACAGCAAGTCAGTATGGCTCAATCTACTTTGTGAGAAAAAGCGCAGGAGGTTTAAAAAACTAAAAAAGTGGGAAAGAAGGACGTACTCCAGAACATAAATGACATGTCTTTTCTCACCGTACATACACAGGATATCTGCCCTTTTCTGTCTTTTACGGAAACCGAGAGAAATCATGGGGCAAATTCAAAACAAAGCTAGAACCAATAATTTCAATAAATGAAATAACAAACCGAGAACTTTTTTTGTTTTAAACATTCCTTCATACTAAAGACTTACAGCCAGTAGCAAATACATTGGCAAACCCTGGGAATAATCAACAAGCACAGTGCTCGCTTACACTTACAGGGATTCCTATGTTTAAACAATCTGCAGATGAGTGTTTTTAATTAAACTGGTTTGTGGAATATTAAAACCTCTTAAAATTGTTTCATCATATTAGGACATGAAGCACTTTACAACATGCCTGGAAATGATGTTGAGTTTTAAAGTCAACAAACCTCTGATGTGATTAAGTGTGAACGTAGAGGATCTGATCAAAATATTGGATTATGGACACGTTGATACAGACTCTGCATGACTGCATTTTCCATGGGTAAATAATCCACTGAAAATATCTCAACTGTATTTCTCCTGACACGTGATTACATGGATGCAGAGCTTCATAGGTCAAATTCGCACAACCTCCAGTTAAATGAGAGGACACAAGCTTCTCTTTCAGTGTTCACTGTATTTTAGAAGACACTTTTGACATTTTGATACAATCCCAATACATTCTAGTGGTTACAACAGTTTTGATACACTTAAAAAAGGGGAAAAAGAGGGTGATAAAAGGATAAAATCCTAAAACCTCACATCAAGTCTGTGGGCCTGTGGTAATAGACATGCATGAAAGGCCAGACTGAAGACTGAGTGCATCACTCACAACTAAAAGCCTCTAATAATTAAAAACCTTTATGCAATCATTTTTACACTGTATACAAAATTGGCACACTAACGAGGAAAAATAGGTTAATAAGCCGATGACAAATGATATCAAAACAACAAAAAGCGTAGCTACGTGTAACTGTGGCTTGCTCGAAGGGTGCAATGAAAGCAGACGAGAAGCAGAAATGAAAAGGGGCAGAGGTCGGCCCCTGAGGACCGATCCGACGCGTCTAGGACTCTGTCTTTTTTTTGTTTTTCTTTAGGAAGGAAGGAGTGCGGAACTTCTTTTTCTTTTTGGAGGGCGATTTGCTGGGAGACTCGTCACCCTCCTGGTCGCCAGCGTCAGCGGCTTCCTCCACCTCGGCTGCTTCCGCTTCTGCTTCTGCGGTGGCAGGGTCAGGGGCAGAGGCGGAGTCTTCGGCAGGAAGTGCTGGGGCATCGGAGGGGTCGTCGGGTGTTAAATCTGGAAGGGTCTGTCTCAGGGTGGCTGCATCGCTCTCATCCTTATCGGATGGTTCAGGCAAGGACTCTGGTGGTGGGGGAGATGGTGAGAGTTATTATCTCAGAAGACAAAGTGATGGATCTGTGCTGCAGAGCGTACACATCTGATACAGATTGACCACTAAATCAGCTGTAACATCCACAGGATTTTCTACTTCCAACTCCTCCACTTGTCCAACAGGATCTTTCAGACTGATGCACATTCATCACATGCATCATTTAAAAAGGCTTTTTTGCCTTTCACATTTCCACAGTCAAACTTCATACTTAAAGCCAAAATAACTGAAGTTATACACCAGATACCTAAAGTTGCCCTTTTCCTCAAATCAAAAAGCTGAAGCAAAAACTGTAAAGTTTCTCTTCAGGACTCATTCCATTCCTTACCATTGAAAGCTGGACAATAAGCAACATGAAATAATAATTTTGGGTTTCACTGCAATTTCGTGTTACCTTCATTTATACAGGCAAATCTTAATGAGCGCAGTTCCCTTGCTCATTTGCACCCTGTGTACAAACAAACAGAAGTGAACGTCCACAACACAATATTAAAATATTGCAATGTTTTCAGAGGTTTTAATTTTTTTAAAAGCCACACAGGGAGTGAGGTTACATAACTTTTAGTTTAAACCTTTAAGCTTAGTTAGGCTTTTCTAGTAACCAGTGAGTTAAAGAAGCGACAAGTGCTGGTGCTGAGCCAGAAGATCTGCTTCCGTTCAGTCGACCTCCAAAGATCAGTATCACACAGCTCAAACCACTGGTGCAGGCTCACACTGCAATCAGGCGCAAAACCACTGCAGCTCTGCTCAGCTGATTTTTTTCACAGGCTACAGACACTAGCCTAAAAAGAGACCTGAGAAAACACTACACACCCGTCTATATTTTACAACCCTCATGTCTGTCAGAACAGAGATGAGGCCAAACGACACTGACAGATAAAATGGAGGCTCACACACCACACAGCCAAGCTTTGGGCTTTGACCATCTACGAAGCTAAAACCATAAGCGAGTCTCAGCAAAGCCAAACGAAAGCAACACTGAAACAAAGCACCGATGTACCTGGTAAAGGACTCTTCTGGAAGACAAACATTCAAAGACATTTTAACAAAACATTACCTGGGTTTTCCACCATACAAAAATATACAGAGGCATAAAACATTTAGAATAGAATGTGCATATGTGCAAAAGAGGTTGGTTAATTGGACAGTGAGTCGTTGGCAGGAAGAGAAGAGAGGTTATCTAACTTAAACAGTTTTTGTGGGTTGTGAGGTTTACTTCAGGAGCATCCTCCACTTTGTTTACAACAGGTCATTGCCACTTGGGAAAATGGGACCAGGGGGCATTTTCATTTTCTCTCAGTTCTGAATAGAAACAGTCAAAAATCCGATTACAGGAGGTGAGGGATGGAGGAGCTCTGAAATAACCCCCATCAACGCCGAGACAGATTCAGAGGAGTTCAGGGAACCGAGTTAAGACCGACCGAACAGTTAGTTCGGACCAGAGGACAACACTGCTACTGAAGCCATGCAAAGAAAAACAAGGGGGGGTAAATGTTCAAACACAAGCGTGGAGGGTTGGACGGGTAATGAGGAGGTGGAACAGTACGTACTTACTATGGCAACAGGTACTCTTTTGTATTTCCATCTCCTGATTGTAATCGCAGCCACAAAGAAGAAAAAGCACAAGTAGAAACAAATGTCTATGCAGATCAAACCACAGGCTGTGTGTTAAAATTAACAAAAAGGAAACAAATATTGAAGAGAGAAAAAAAAAAAAAAAAAAGAATGGTTGGGAACCATTCTTAGTAGACTCCAAAAGATGGAGAATGGAAGTGAAGGGGTAGAGGAGATACTGTACATCGAGAGACATGTTATATAACAACATTTTGCATATTAGATTACACCTGCGATCACAGCATATTGTTCCAATAAGTGTAAAGAGGAGAACTTCCTGCATGTTTCTGAGGCCAGTCCAAGTATCATCATGGATGATACCGCTGACATAGGTGTAATCCAATAGTAATAAAGACCAAGAGGGAGAAAATAAAAAATAAAAGAACAAAAATAGCTTGAGTCGTCTGCACTGGGGTCCATCAAAGTAGCTAAATATACCCATTTTTCAAATATATGGTATGTTTTTTTGGTGCTTCACTTCCAAACTATTTGCTGACATTGAGCCTTGCGACTGTAGTTTTGTTTCAATAATTTTTCCATGCCACTTACACCTGATGAAATACCCCAAACCTCTTGGCCTTTTATTACAGAAAACATAGAAGGGCATCTGTAGTAGGATTATTCAAGACCACCACAACAACAACAGACCCCAAGACAGACAGGCAGGTGAATAGGTCGGAGCCTCCGCATTCCCGGTTTAGACCCTAGAAAGTATCAAACCACCCAGCCATGCTGAACCAGACGGGACTAGGCCGGGCCAGGTAAGTGGAGTGTTATCAGGTCAACCTACCTTCCTCTGCTCTGATTGGGGTGCTCGGGGGCGTGGAGGTGGCTTTCTGGCCTTTCGGCTCCTCCACAGCTTCTACTAGTTGCTCTGGGTCTGGAAGAAAATCAGCAGAAATAAGAGAGTAAGAATGCCTTTGCCCCAAATAAAAAGGGAAAATTAAATCGAGAGGCAAATTGATCCAGATTAATTTGACAGCTGTCCGTTTATTTCCTGGATAAAATGAGTATTGTCACTGGCTAAATGAGTGATTCATTTTGTCTCAGGGAAAGTCAGTGTCAACACACAAAGAAAAAGGAAGACGGCACACAGAACCATACCAGGGAGGAAGCTATAATCTGGAGAAAACAGCAAACCTTTTCAAACAAATCCCAGTAAAATCAACCAACCAACCAAAAAAAATCCCACAGAACCAAATGGAATGGAAACCAGTCGGACGCACACAGAGGAGAGTGGACACCAAAAAGAGGCATTTTCAGGACAGGTTAGCAGGAACAGAAGGGGGACACAATCGTTCATGCCCGTACATGGGACGCTCTGATTGGATGACTGAGCTCATACACAGCTTCCTCAAATGTTAGCACAACACTCCACAGCAAAAGTGCTTTTACTTTTTGATTTGAGCATCTTGAAAGAGAGGGGATGGGTTTAATAAAATCACAAAATCCTCACATCCTCTCTCCTCAGCTACTCGTCCAATCAAACTGCAGAAAGGTATCTGATCTGCCAGAGCTCTGATACCTTTGGACAAGACACCAAAAGAGGGGATGAGGGGAAAAATAATCAAGCTGCGGCAATAGAGATTGAACTGTGGGTAGGGAGGGCGCTTGCACATGGTAAAAAAAAAAAATGGCAGCAGACTCCAAACCCCAAGAAAAAAATTAAAAGACACAGCAGGTGGGGGAAGCCCAGGCTCCCAGTGCAGCGGTGTGTTGTGAGGCGGACCAGGGCTGAGCAGGGGAAGAGGGAAGCGGAAGGCCAGAGTTCAGGCATGACTCCGCTTCATCTGGTGTACCTGGAGCCTGAGCCGCCTCGACCACTGATGGCTCCTTGCTGAGGGCGCGCAGCACGGCGCTGTGGAACTCCTTGTGTGGGGAATCTGGAGCTGAAAAAACGTCGTCCGCTAGCGTCCCAGCAGAGTCAGTGCCGTCCCGAGCTGGCACGACCCCGCTGGAGAGGCCCATGGAAAAAGAGATCTGTTCAGAGGCTGGGGTAGCGGGCGTGGCTGCCGTAGGCGGGACTTGCTCTAAGCTGGGCGAGTCAGTTGTCGACTGCAGCAGTGTGGAGACAGAGGCTTGACCTCTCTGTGGTGTCTCCGGTTCAGGACAGGATACGCCGGAGGCTGACCCCCCCCTACTAGCGTCTCGTCCCTGCACTGTGAATCCATGAGTGTGTGTGTGTGTGTGTGTGTGTGTGTGTGTGTGTGTGTGTGTGTGTGTGTGTGGAGAGATAAAATCACAGTTTGGCCAATTTCAAAGATTCAAAGCTTCATCTGCCATTTTGAAAGGTAATACTGACTGTCAATTAATTGTTCTTTTAAAAATGGGAGTACAAGTTGCAGGTAAATTAATTCAGTGCGAGCTGAACACTGTGGTGAGTAGAATAATGTTTTTAACCAGTTGGAACTATTATTGCATTCAAAACAAAATCTGACAAATTCTGAGCAATTCCATTACAAAGTATATTCTTTTCTTCACATCATATTGAGTTTCTTTCCTCCGCTCTGCTCCACTCGTCGTCTTTACCTTCAGGCCCTCTCTGTTTCTGCTCCACCTCCCTGCGGTATTCCTCCACCTCCTGGTCGGTGATTTTGGTGAAGGGGTTGGGACCCTGCTTGCTGATGATGACCTTGGGCTGGTACTCCTTCTCGATGATGGCCTTGGACGCCGTCACCAGCTCCCCCTTCAGGACACACAGAACAACGGCGGAAAAAGGTGAGACTGCAATTTAAGATGGACGACATTTACTCTAGGCTGCACATGGAAGAATGTAATATATGGATAAACTAGCTGCAGTGTTGAATGCTTTGCAGAAAAACTCATATAGTTAAAATACCTTTTATTTTTGTTATCAAGATTAGAGTCAGCTTACATACACAACTACTGCTCAGCATGAACAGAAGTATCATACATAGATGAATAGATGAACAGTATCTTTTCAGAGCACAAGTTAAACCCAACAGGCCATTTCAAAATTCAAGAAGCACAAGTTATGATGTTAAACAGCAGGTTATTTCTTGTTATAATAGGACATAAGATTTTCCCATTTTCATTCCACACAATAATACTGCTACACAAACGACAAATTAAAAAAAATATTTCAAGCCAACAGTATACATTACCAGAAACACAAAATCGACAAGACAAAGCATGAAAAGGCATGAAACTAACCGCAATAGTTGTGCTCTTTGAATCAAAAATATGAGTTTTTACAGCTTATCTTTTGCGCATACCTGCGTGTAATACTTGCAGTTAACACCACCTGCACTAGATCTGGTACCTGCTCTCTTTACTTCTCACCTCAACGTGAAGCAATTCACGTTTAAACAACTGTGAAACTCTCTCCTGCGGACAAGTACAGGTCTGTCTTTGCCCTCCAGACTCCTAGCTACCACAAGAACACAATAATTTAACTATCCAAAGAATCAAAAAGTCTGAAAACATTACAAGAGTTAATTGCCTCATTCTTTCACGCTTCTTATTCACTTCACCTGTACAGTCCAAGATATCAGGCGCCTATCTGCAGGCTCAGAGGAATGACTGGAGGATGATGTGAAGTACAGGTGAATGGTATTTGTAACTGAAGCATCAAGTACCTTTCTAATTGATTTAGCAGGACTATAGGACCCCTCGGACACATCGAGGCCATCAATAGTGTCTGTACAGTCAGACAGAGGGGCGTCCTGCAATAGTAAACCCAGTGAGGTGGGGGAGGAGGGGGCACAACCCAGCTCTTAAACACCAGCACAGTCAAATTAGCAGTCTGTCAGGCAGGCGTGAATGTGTGCAGACATTCACAGACGTATCAACTTTCTCTCACACACACACACACACACACACACACACACACACACACACACACACACACACACACACACACACACACACACACACACACACACACACACACACACACACACACACACACACACACACACACACACACACACACACACACACACACACACACACACACACACACAGGTGGAAAGATATCTTAACGAATCTTAACGGCTACATCCACATTACTCCGTTTTCGTTTTAAAACACATCGCTGCTTTGGCTTTTTTCCGCCAAGGGCCTAAAACAGAGAAGTTTGGAAAGCACTGCTCATGTGTAATTTATTACACTACTATTTGTTACACTACTATTACTACATTATTGATAAAGACATTATTGGTTTCAGAAGTGTGAAACATACTGGTAGCACAGCTGGAGAGTGATTTGTAAATCTTGGTGAAAGTAATAAAAACAACAATAAACGTTTTTTTTTACTACAAATAAAACTTAGTTATTAATTGTTACTCACTTTCCACCTCTGCATTCACACACAACATACAAACAAAAATGTTGGAAATGCATGCAAGAGAGAGATGGTAGTGAAAAGAGATGTGGAAATGTACAAAGCATAGCAGTGTTGGAACAAACAGCCAGAAGCTCATCGAGGTCTCCTTTGGTCTGACCACTGACATGCCAGTGAAGTTTTAGGTTTCTCCTAAAACTAGATTAATACACTTTACAGCTGCATTTCAATTCTCATCTCTACTGCTTCACATGGCGTTTGTGTCCATCTTGCAGATGGCAAACATTGAGCTATGTGCCCCCCAGTTAAGGAAGCGTAAACCATGCAAACGGAACGCAAATGGCACATTTTAAGCAGTTATCTTATGTTTGCATTCTCGAAAAAAAAGAGGATACAGAGAGCATGCACAGAAAAAAACAAGATACTTTTCGACTGTTATGGGGGTTTTGTTGAACATTTCAAGATACCAAAATGCCTGCAAATGCTGAGACAGGTAACAGCCTCATCTCTGGACTACAGAACAGAAGAGGACACAAATAGAAAATAAAATAAAATAAAAACTATGAAAATGGAGACAACCTGAGCTGACAGGTTTGGTTTACCTTGCCCACATGCTACTCACCTGCCAGATTGAAAATTTCTGTGGTTGGAAAATAATGTCACAGTTACAAAGTCACCCCATGCTTTGGAAAACAACATGGAGGACACGTTCTTTGCTATTCTCCTCCAGAAACTGATGTCAGATCAGATCACATAATATCCTGAATTCCAACCAATTTCTTTTATTGCAGCGCAGTGTCGAGGAAAACTTCACATAAAAATATTCACTTATTGCAGCGTTTTGGTTTCAGGGGCGACTCCAGACCTGGACAGAATTATTTGGAGGGATTTTTTGTAACAGAGACCAAACAACGCTAAATCTCAATTGGTTCATCAATATGACACAGGTATTCCTCTCCAGGTCAAGAGAGCTGTAGCAGTGATGTTTTATGTGGCGAGTTCACAGACTGACCTGGGTAAAGGAGCGTTCCCCCACGTTGCCAGCACACAGAACCTGAGACTGGGGCCCTGCTGTCTTTATGTCCTGCAGGTTCTGCTCCCGGATCTGAAAGTAACAACATTTCAAGGTCGTGAAGGAACGATAAGCACGCGGTGGCATCCTACTCAATGCTAGAGATACAGAGAAAAACAATGCTGATACTAATAACCAGAAAACAGAAAAGAAAGCTGTGATACCTTATTCCGCATTTCCAGGACATCCTTTGGGTTGGTGTTCAATGGGATGAACTGATTGGCTACGGCAGCCTGGCGGAGGCCTTCTTCCTTTGTCCACTGTAAACAGCACATGACGTGTTAAAACACCTAAAAGCAGATGTACTTACTGACATGAAAAATAAAAAGATCCAGACAAAATAGTATGCAGGCTTCACAATACAAGAATCATGCTGAACTGAAATGAACAAAGTTGGATGCCTGAAAAACTAAAAAGAGAAAGAAAGTGTGAAGGTAGAAAGTGAACCAATGATGATGGAACACGGAGGAACATGTTTCATCTGTTTTGTAGTGCACCTCTTCATAAATGCTGTTCTACACCATTTCCCACACGCCATTCCCTCTCTGATGCTTATTTATCAAACCATATTAGATTATTATCTTCGTAATGTGGGATGTCGTCATCTAATTAAGTCAAGCATGTTTGATTTGAGCACAATTACCAAATGGAACTGAGCCTAAATAATCTCAGTGAAGAGCATTAGGACCATCATGATACAAGATACGATTCTGTTTGTGTGTGTGTGGGTTTACAGTAAATTTGGAGCTGAAAAGTCAAAATAAAAATTGAGGAATTTATCCAGAAAACTTAAGGAGACTCCAGACACAATGCTTTCTTTTGGAATTATCGATAACGCTACTCATTATACACATAATTGCGGATGGCTGTATTCTTTTAAAGTTTCAGTCTTAAGAGCCAATGTTTAACACCAGAAATGATTAATAAATAAACCTGCACTCGGCTGCTGGAAGAGAAACATTTTGGGTTTTTTTTGTACTTTTGAATCTCTTAGTATATTTCTGCAAAATGCTGCAAAGAGTTTGATTGAAAATATTAGACATGAGGTTTGTAATTCTATAGGCAGAAAAGAAGTAAAGCTTCTAAAACTTATGAGTGGTCCAAACACTAATATTAGTTTAAATATGATACAGAAATTGTTTTCAGGTCATGGAACACTATACATACACTGCTAAACATTTTTTTTTATCTTTTAATCTTTTTTTTATCTTATTTCTTACAGCCTCACTCCAACGTCCTCAGTATGAAAGTTTTCTTTTTACTCCTTGTTGACAATCATGTGAATGAAAGCTGCCCACAAACTGAGCAGTGCAGGCAGCCCTATCAAAAGGAAATTCTAGGGGGAAGCCTCACAGAAAAAAGTATGGGTTAGTTCTTCCGTGAGGGTTATTATGTTTTAAGCATCCTTCAGATACTTAAGCTCCGTTGGTTGTACTGCTTTTGAGATGGTCTGGGTTGGAAACTGATAAAATGACTGTGTGCACAACAACAACCATTTGTCATCATCATTGATGGACTATTAGCATAAAAAACTGAATGAACACAGAAGTCCAACTGAAAACATCACAGAATGAGAAAACGGGTGAAAGGGTAAGGGGGGGTGGAGGAGGTGAAGGAGAGTAAGGGGCTGGGTGAGACGATGAGGCTGGCTTACGAAGCGAGAGTGGCAGTGAGGGGTGAGCTGGCATCACCAAAGTCATTTCCCAGGCTGATACACACCCACAAGGACGACAGAGATAAGAGAGAAAAACACCCAAGGACACTCGCCCACGTTGGGACAAAAAAATAAAAGCTATTGTCACAATGCAACTATACACGATTGTATTTGTCCTGCGGGGGATGAAACCTTTTGTTGCACTTCTCAATGTGAAAAAAAATGTTCTTTTCTTAAACCTGGTAATGCTCAGCATGATTGAGGGCGAAAAGAGAGAAAAGTCTGGTCGCATCTCTTGCACCAAACTGAATAAGCAGCGCATGAATATACAAATCAAATCTTCAGCTTCCATGCAAACTGTTTTACTTGATCTATATGAACTAGGCATGTAATTTGCAGTGGAAAGCGTAAGCTCATGACTCCATTCTTGTGTTTACGAGAAGCTTGGCTGGTTAGCTGCCCGGAACCAGGGGCTGGATGAAGAGGGGTTTCTGGATGGATGTAGCTGGGTCGAGTATGAGATGAACATGTAAAACACGATATACTCACTGAGATCGAGTCTCACAACACAACATTTCCTACTTTCCCAACAGGAGATAATTTTCAAAAGTCAGGTCAAATTTCATGGCTTTTTTTTTTTTCTTCTCTTCAAACATAATCCACTCATGCAGGCTTTCAGGTTTTCAAAACCATTTTCAGAATCAAACTGAAACCAGAAATTAGAGAGAGCATTGCCGAAGTAAGAAAAATAAAAATGAGAAAAGCAGGATGCATAACTCTTTGCAAACGAAGTTTTTACTTTGTTTAATGACCATAATTATTTTATTCTCATCAAAAGGTCTGTAATGTATCTGGCATTATTCTAGAAGTTAAATACTATACATGCCACCTCCCTCCTTTATCCAGAGAACGTCAATCTTAAGATGTCTAATGAATACGCTCTTTCTTGATCCGTTCTCCTGATTCATTCTGAGCAAAAAGTTTGCCGACATCAAGATGCAGAGACAGAAAAAAACTGTGTATCACAGATTCTGCAACAATGTGGTTTGCAGCGACATCACAGCGTCCTTTCCACATTCGTCTGCCCACTTGGGGACTCATGCCACACCCCTGCTGCCCGCTCCACTGGGAAAAACATCAACACCAACAATGCATTTCACTACTACACATGCAGTGGGGCATGCTGTGGGCAGCTGGTCGGCATCGTGAAGCATTAGGAGACCAGATCGGGGGGTAAAAGAGAAAAGAAGGTCAACAAAAATTATCACAGTTGTGATTCAAAGAGGTGACCGCATTAGAAAGGTGATTTATTAGGACACCTGAAAGTACAGTTTGAGTAGAGAAGTAGTAGAGTTAAATTTTAGTCTGTCAGCAGATAAAAAGGCCAAAGACAAGATGTTGAGAAAACAAAGGTTTCAGCTTTCTAATTCAATTCCTCCCTGCCCCCAGGACCTTCAGGATGCCGACCACCTGCCAGTTTCCACCAACAAGGTAGCTGTAAAATCTATACTATGAACAGTAAGGTAGGCACAGACCAAGCAGTTGGTTATACAGCTTGGCACGCAGACACCGGACGAGAGAGACTGCAGCAAGGGTTTGACGTGATCGTGTGTTATGTTCGTCCACACCTTAGGCTTCGACTTGGGGCTGCTGCCGTCGGGCCCGTCCTCGTAGGGCTCGTCGGGCCGGCCGCTGGCATTGAGCCAGCGGGTCTTGTCGCGCTGGCCGCGCTGGAAGCTGTGCTTCAGCGGGGAGCGAGCGCCGGAGTCGCTGTCCTCCCCGTATGAGTAGCCACCATGGGCAGAGGGAGCGATCTCCGCATCACTGTATTTTTTACCTTTGTCCCGCAATGACGGGCAGCGGTAAGGATAGCCCGTCCTGTAGCCCTGGAAGACAGAATAGACATATACGGGTACTACTTAAGTGAAAAGTTTCAATCACGCAAATGGGAGAAATGGCTCTAAATTCATCCAATCGCCAAGGTTCCAGAGGTTAAGTTAAGTATCACTTTCATTATGCAAAAAGTTAAGACCTTCATCACAGAGACTGTTGCCACTACCTGCAAGTGTTCAAATAAAATAAAATTAAAAAATATAAATATTTTGAAAAAGACTGTCTCAAACATCAATGGCAACAGTTGTGATTAAGAGCTTTGCCGTGGTTCTCTTTTCACTAGAGGGTCTGTAGATTATCCTGAGTAAATTCGTTTTTTTGATACCTTTGATATGTTTGAAGCCTGAATATAAAATTAATCATTTAAACGTTTGAGGTAACTTCTCTTTTTAGTGTAGCCTGACTTTTTTCTTTTGTCTAGCCCTGCACATCTATATGTGCTATGACTGGTGGATTCCAGGTGTGTGAGGTGTGAGCCAAGTCATTGGCAACATTTTATAATCTGAATAGTTTTGTTTCCAAATAAACATAGTGGCCAAATTTATAACTAGTCTGATACCCACTAAGTCAACGAAAATTTGCTGCCTCTGGTGGTTTTTGTGAACAAATTTCCAAACTGAGTTATTCTTTCTTCTTTTTTTGTACCTACCAAGTTGTCGAGCATTCTCATGAGAGCCTCAAACTCCTGCTCCCCGACTTGCCACTTGGGGTATGTGGAAGACCCGTCCCCGACTGGCTCAGGGACCCTTGAACGCGACTTGTATTTCGCAGGGTCCAGCATCACCAGATTATCTGGACCTCCAGCGCTGGCCAGTGTTCGCACCTGCAAAATATTAGGGGGGGGGGGTTTACAGACAGAGAAAAGAAAGAAAGAAAAAAACGGACACATCCAGAAAAAAAAGGAAAAATAATGTAGACATGAGGACATACACAGACACACGAACATAATGCACACACATACAGACATTAATGAAGTAAGTGAACATAACATAGAAAAGATGTGGAGAGAAAAAGACAGTTTTTATAAAAAATGCAAACATACATTATGGTGCAAAATATCATAACATCACATGACAACACACGTTGGTCTACGTGCAATGCAACAACAGCATTTTGTCAAGTTAAGATGGTAACAGAAGTTTATGGTCAGAGTGAACACCATCAAAACAAATCACAATGGGTTTTTTGGTCTAGTAAGATTTGCAGACATCAGTGTGTCGCCTACCTGGATTTCACAGGCAGTGACCAGGTTGTGGATGTAATAGAAAGCTTCCTCCACCGTTTCACCCAGAGTCACCAACCCATGGTTCCTGAGGATGAGCACCTTACTCTTGGGCCCCAGGTTTTTCTGTATTTGAACAGATTCCTCTTTATCCACCAATATGCCGTGGTAGTCATGGTAGGCCACCTCGCCCAAAGACAGTGCCTCGGGTGAGATGGGCAACAGGCCGCATTTCATTGCCGACACCTGCAACCAAACAAAACAATGCCACACAAAATAAGACTATTATGGGCCTATGTTTGTGTTTGTACTGACTATAATTACTGCGTCCACACCGTATCTTACCGCAGCACCCGCGGCCGTGTGTATATGTACAATACACTTGGCGTCAGGCCGTGAAGCGTAGATGGAAGAGTGGAGAATGAAGCCGGCCTGGTTGACCCCGAGGTTGGTGCTCCCCCGGTCGATGACCTCACTTTGAAGGTTTATCTTTACCTGGAGGGCAGGGTGAGTAAAAGGAGCGTCTGTCAAGCAACTAGTTCGAAGTTTTAGCATTAATCTTAAGCAGACACAGTTTGTCAAGTTCTGGCCAATTTCATTTTATCATATGAGAAATAAAGAAAATGTTTTAATTCACTGATAGAAAAGTGGAAAGAAAACACTAGGAAAGAGATTCTCACCAGACTGGAGGCAGTGACTTCACTGTACAGGAGCCCAAATGGGACAATAAGGAAACGCTCATCCTCTGAGTTCACCCTGACCTACAAGACAGGGAGACGGTCATTACACCAGATGACATGGTTAAACAGAAAGTGGCCCAAATTTAGCTTAACAATTCAATTAATTAATTTACGGGAAGTCTATCATTAATGCATCAGGAATATAAGAAATGAAGAGATTAAAGATATTCATTGGTTAAAATAAAATTTGGTTTAATTCCTGTATATTCTGAGTCTAATAATGTGAACTGTAGACCTATGCAGAAGAGAATGGGGGATATACAAACAATATATATTATAGAAAAATATTTAGATTCAATAATCCATCAATCTATCAATGTCAACCCATTGTTTTACATCTTGCATTGGTCCAGAATTGTAACCGAACCTTGACTGAGAGACTACAGAGTCGTGCTCTTGTTTATAATATGTTCCTTCTTGTGGAGGAGTGCCATCTGCACTGCTGTCCGTTGTCATTTACCAAACAACAATAAGCATTTGTATTTCTCTTTCATTTTCTTCAAACATTCAGTCACAGAACAGCCCTGGAAGTTGTTGGCAAGCAAGACAGAGACGGACCAAGAGAGGCTCTGCCCAATGAAGTTAGCAAGACAGACAAACTAAAGACAGCAGTCTGGCATAGTGAGTGTCTAGGGCTGGTAAGGCCTGATGTATAAACAGTCAAGCTTCCCCTCTGTGGATCAACACTGATCTCATACATGGCCTCTCTGGAACTAAATCGACGGGAAACCATTACAGCGATGGAGAACTTTTGTCCATGAAACTTTCCGATCAGATCATTTGTCCCTTATATTGCACCTGAATTAGGCTTTAAAAATAAAAATGCACATTCTTCTACTTTAGGTGGAACAAATAATAACTAGATGGATATACAAAACGCCTTATTGTGGATTTTGTCTTTATTGACTTGCTGGACAAGAATCAGTTATGTTGCATTATTAAGAGTCTCACTGTGAGGTGGTTGTAGATGAGCTCGGACCAGCCAAACAAGTCTGCGAGCCGATAAAAGGCAGCCAACTTGCAACGGAGAAGCTTCTCTCCTTTGTCGTAGGAGATCGAGTCTGAGCCTCGCAGATCGTTCACGGGAGTCACCATGCCCAAACCTAAGAGGAGGAGACAGAACAGACAAGGAGGACAGTGTTCGCTTACATTAAAGCGGAAGAGAGACACTACAAGGGCAAAATGGATCAAATATGTTTTTTTGTACAGAACCAAATAAGAACCTCTACAGATTCTTTGACAGCAGGAGAGGTATAAAAAAAATACCACTTAGTCCGACTGGACTCTTTGTTCAGACATTACCTCTGTCATACGCTGCGTGACTCATTGTGAGCACAGACAGCGTGGCTGAGGTCAAAAAGTCACATCGACGCACAATCACTCTATTCTCTGCTTACTCATGTTGAGCGCTGCCATGCCTCCTTGTGGTGCAGCGGGATACATGGAAGGCATGCTGGTGGTCATGAAATCTGCAATCTGCTGCAGGGCCAACAGGCTCGTGGGCGTCTTCCCCTTCTTCAGCTGATCCTGGATCATTGTCTCCAGCTCGTCGCAGAATGCCTGCCGGTCATAAATGCAGACAAAAACAAACAGATAAGGTCATGATGACCCATAATTAACTGAAACAGAAAGGTATATTCTAGCTAAAGGATTTTATCATTATTGCCCAGAATTTTAGATATTCTAATTGTCACAATTTCAACCAGTCAGGACAAATTTTTAAGGACATGAATACATCAGTGCTTTTCAAACATACAACAGGCCTTTGCACAGTGCAGTACTCTGTCCTGTGCATTTTAGGACACAGTTGGTGGATAATAAACTGGATCAATCATGTGAGATTGAGAGGGCCACTGTCTTTACTCTGGAGAAGTAGCCTATTCACATTTAAAATGCTGGTTATGGCAGTGAGCATTTATCCACTGTGATCACAGTCATTTGTAAGTTAATATATTGTACGTGCCTGCGTGCCTGCGTGCCTGCCTGCCTGTGTGCTAAAACAAAGAAGCTATATTTTCGTTTCACTGACCGGACTCTGTAGTATCATTGAGACCCTCTTCCTCTGCTCCATCATGTTAAAGTCCTGCCGCAAGTCGGGCGCCATGTTCCTCTCCCTCTGGTACTCTGGGCTGCTCTCGTCCACCCGGTCGAAGTACCGCTCCTTGTGGGGGGCTGTGGTGGGAGGGGGGGCCGTCACCACTCCGGCACCTGATTCGCCGTTCATCCTGGCCTGACCTCCTGCAGAGGGAGAAGGATGAATTGACCATTGACTACTTTATAATGACGGAAAAAAGAAAAAAAAAGCAGCTGCACAAATCCCTTCCCCATACGTCTCTTTGCGAGATTTCTTTCGGCATTATAAAAGGCTTTTTTAACTAAATGTGTGGAGGAAGTCCATATATTTATATCAGGTAGGAGACATTAAGATACCGAAAGAGGAAGGAAAGAGAAAGTTTTTCCTGACTAAATGAGGAAATGAGCTTGGGCAGTCATTTGCCCAGAAAGCCAATCACGAAGTCCAACTCGCTGATTCACTTCCTGTCATGTGACTGCTCTTTCCAGCCCAGAGATGTTTTAATTGATCTCCATGACGTGTTTCCTGGAATCACAACCCCACTCAAGTGTCGAGGATGGGCACAGGAAATTTAAACAAAACGTGGTAAAAACCATGAATCTCTTTACCTCTAAACCTTAAAACATTGAAACCAAGTGTTTAGTATCACCAGGTGATTTTTAATACATGCTGAGGACCATTACTGTGGACTGCTACTGTACAACAGGGATCAATTATTAAACAATTATTCTTTTATATTGATCAATGTGCAGATTATTTCCTCGATATATCAAGTTTTGTTTATAAAATTTCAGAAACTAATGGAATTGTATTTATCATTCCAACATGACGTCTTCAAATATCTTGTGAGTCCAAAACCCAAAGATATTCAATTTACTGTGATTTTAAAGCAGAAAATCTCAAAATTGCTCGATACATTGATTAACAAAAATAATATGCCACTATTTTGATTACTTAAAAGGCAAAATCTCAAATATTTTGAGTTATTTGCATTTTTAATGTTAGGATTTGATGCTATTCTTTGTCACATGATACTTAACTGAAGCTCTTTGGATTTTGGGCAGGCTAAACAAAAAAAAGAAGATAAAAGATTGATTGGATAATCTTCTTATTGGATAATCAGCCTCTGCTCACACATAACCAGACTTCCTGTTAAACTTTTGCCCTAAAAGACTTAACTGACAACAACAGGGAGATTTAGAGCCACAAAGAAAAGAGAGGGCAGGGTGTACTTCCACCTGTCAGTCACAGCACAGACGACTCAAGCTCTGACTTTGGAGGCGCAGACAGACTTAACTGGCATCGGGAAATGTGAGTGTGCAGGCATGCGTTGGTAATGGAGGGCTGCGCTGGCAGAAACCGATGCAGCCCATTAGTCCACATCAATACAAATGTTCAGCCGAATCTGCCATGACAACTGCAGACCAAACCCAAAGCATCCAGTAACACGCTGAGAGCTGACGGGCCCTCGCTCTGGGTTCTGCCCACTTTCACCGGCGCTCCCACAAAAATCAAACCCAACTTTTTCCCTAAGCTCAGTTCACCTGCTCCAGTCAAGCGTTCTGTGTCCTCATAATTTTTTTCTTTACATTACTTCTAGGACGACAATGTTTTTTTATATATTGTGCCTTCTAAACATGTTAAATGAAGGAATGATCATAAAGGGGTGTATGGCATTCATATAATGTCATTTTGGGATGTAATGGAAGTGTGTGGTTGGTGGATCTGTGAGCGGTTAGACTTTTAGCTGTATTGTAACCACTAACTGCAAATGTAATTTCCTGAGAAATTTCAGTTTAAAAGTTATCAAATCTTCCTTTCATATATAATTCCTGCATTGTGTACCAAATAATTATTATGGATAAAATTATAAATATCGCTAATATTATTTACTTTGACAAATATTAAAATGAAAAATGTACAAAATCCAAATGATGTCTACAAGGGGAAGTGGTTGAGGTTTGACTTCTGCGACAACATCTGACTTTCAAAAATCAAACACTTGCACTTTCTTCTCATTGGCCTTTCTTCTCTTCTGTTTCACCCCCCTTAAAAATAAATAATTGCGGCTAGGAAAGAAAGGACCAGAGAAATGCAGGATGCCTACTCTGCAGTCATTCAGGAAGGAAAGCTCTGTTGTTCTGATGAGGTTGTCGGTTATTGACAGAAGAATAAGGACATTACCAATTAGCTCTGGCGCCAAAGCCACTCATTAGGGAGAAAGAGAAAGTCTCATTCCCTGGCATGTCATTAACAAAACAGTGAATCCAACATTTTAAAAACTCCTCGGATTAGTTTTATGCTGCAAATGCACAAAAACAGTGACAACTTCAAAGTCGTATTGAACAGATGTTTTTCTTTATGCTTCTGATAATAACAGGAAGAGTTAATAAGTCATACAAATCAAGTCAAGGTACATGACAGCACTAGTGTTTGCAGTTGTTCAGGGCCTGACCCGTGTCAGCCTGGTTAAACAAGAGGAACGTCTTAATGCTTCTAGACTGATTGACACACTTGTTCCCTTCGGTTTATGCTGCGTTCGCTGCCTGTTGTTCATGTTGGGTTTTGACTGATAGTGGCAACGAGGCGAAACAAAGAAGAGGACTACTGAAAAGCATCGAGACCCTGAAGGATAAAACATTCATGTGTAACTTTTACTACTCTTCTTTCTTTGTTTGGAGAGGAGAATGTTCTTGTACAGAGTAATCCATCTGAGAGGTGAAAACGACTTGTCAGCATGGACCCACTTTTGTTACATTAAATGTCACAAGGCCACAGCAAATTATCTATTTAGACTTGATTGCAATGAAAATCTCACTTGCTCACAATGACCTAACTCTGTGTTGAAACACATACTGCAGGAAGAGTGTAACAGGATCCTTTAGGTTGTCTCTTGAGGCGGCCATTAGAGCGGAAACTGCAGTGCAGACTACAACAAAAACTGCCAACACCTGCAAATAGAGTATATGAAGCATAAGTGTTTTTTAGCATTTCTCTAAAGTTGCATGAAGGAGAAAGACAAAAAGAGGAGCATTTTTTTTGCTCCGATGAAAAATACAAGCTGTATTAAAACAAATATCAGGTAATTTCTTCCTTGTAACCTAAAGGAGCATTTGTTTAACTAAACTCATTTCCTGCTGAACTCTGCCTCACCACAAATGTTTAACGAATCAATACTAGACACCACTCTAGCGTTGACATCTTCAGTGCATCTTTTTGAGAGCAGTTTATTTCTTCTGGACAGTGTAACAATAACAACGGCCGCAGATGCACGACGTCGCTCTCTCCACCAGCACAGCATACTGTCATCACACAACCACAAGCCTGCGCCCCCGCTTCGCCAGTACCCCTACTCCTCTTCCCTCCTCAGAAATGTAGTTGCAGGGGCTCGACTAGCCTCCACTCCTGTTGAAGAGTGCAATCGCTATGGAAACCAAACACATTGCCATGGCAACACGGGAAATGCCTTCAAAAGATTTGTGTTATGTAAGACCAGCTGTAGGCCAGCATCACATTCCAGGCCAATCAGTGGCACAAGGCGCAGATCTTCAGACTGGAGTCCTACTCATTTCACCTAAGATCCAAAATATCTCAGGGACTCGGTGTCTCATTCAGTTACTGTAGCTCAGAACTACACATGCAATAAAATGCTATAAAATGCTACGCTGCTATAAAATGCATGCTATGCAGCAGACCTAATGTAACCGCATCTGCACATTAAAAGCTGCCAATTCTGCCTCCGTTTTCACTGTGGATGTGGGAAACCCTTGGACTGTTTGCATGCATCAAGCAACGGGAAAACATGATGACGATTCAAGGATCACATCCGTGCTTTGCAGTAGAGGTAGCTTGCTTTTGTGTGAAAAATCAGAGGAGACGTATAGATTTGTTATTAAAATATCCAAGTTTTTTTTGTAATTAGTGCTTTAAACCTATCAAATGGAAAGGGCAGCCAAGCAGTACCCATTTGAACCCGTT
This sequence comes from Scophthalmus maximus, assembly GCF_022379125.1. Taxonomy (NCBI): domain Eukaryota; kingdom Metazoa; phylum Chordata; class Actinopteri; order Pleuronectiformes; family Scophthalmidae; genus Scophthalmus; species Scophthalmus maximus. The sequence continues at coordinate 11,432,715 of NC_061534.1, forward strand.
ACACCCTCTCCTGTGGCCAAGGCAGCCAGACCATAGATTGCATTCACACAAAACTAATGGCTTAGCTGAAAAGGCCGGGAGCAGCCTCGTGAGGATGTGTCAACAAGGAGAGCATCTTATGTCTCACTTTCAGTAAGCTGATTGTGCAAGTCCTGCTTCAAATTCAATTCACTTATCCCTTAGTCATGTTCATTTGCACAACTATCTGCACCCGCATCATCAAAATAAAGACATTTGTGTTTAATTTCTACTTCACCTACGTGTTTCTATGCGGCTTTAATGCTATAATGTAATGTAATGAACGTCTAATGGTGTGGTGAAATATTTCAATTCATACTAACTTGTATGAGTAGAATACTAGAAAGCAGATGCTGGAGATATGGATAAAATCAAAAGATGTCCAATTGGCTAGTAGGTAGGTAAACAAAACTAGTATATTAACCATTTAAACATACATTCAGTGAATTATTATCAGCAGCAACAACTGTTAGCCAGTGCAAATAATATATACCTAATGCAAACATTGCTAATACCTAAAAAAGCTTTTGTGTATATCAGAGGAGAAATGACCAAAAGTGTTTGTGACACCATGTCTCAAATCTGCACACAGGTTTTAGATTGCCTCTTCGCTGAAATGTTGATGCTACCCTGGTGAATTAACAAGGCTTTAAAACCCTTCATTTTCAACAAGGCATAAAACAGCAACAGACTTAGTTATTTTTTGGTCACATGGAGATCTTGAACTCAACGCCTTCTCCAGTGGGTTGACATTTTTGCAGATTGCATATCCAGGTGGTATCATTACATTTTTTGGGACATTTGTGTTATTTCCTCAGTATTTCACCTTCGTTTTGCCCATCTTACATATGGCTTTACTCTCAAATGTTCTTCTTTAATCCAATAGTTGTCAAACTTGTCAATTTATCTTATTTTATATATTTGAATCTGAACCAAGGTAATGGACCCACTGACCCTCCGTCCTCCCATCTGTGAATCAAATCCCTGACAAATCAAGTGCCCTGTTTACACCTGGCATTAGCATGTGTCTTGGGTGATCACCATTGTACGTCAGTACGTCAGGTCACACCCGTGTCTCCAGTCACCAAGTGTGATCAGAGCTCACATTTCCCACTCTATATGCAAATAGGCACATACAGCATTTCCATTTGCAAAGACCAAATGTGTTGTTTCTAACGGTCAGAAAGCAAGAATACACTACACTGCCAGTGACTAAAAGAAGATGAATAAGAGATCACAGCAATACGACTGGGTCTATTGGTTGTCGTATTTCAGGTAAACCAAAAATCACACAAGATATTTAATGTACCTCTATGGATTTTCAGACGTCGTGGAATACATGGACAAGTACACACTTCTAATGTGGCCCAGGACACCATCGCATTCACACTACTAAAGGAATGTGGCCATTAGGGGCCCACACACAACTCTGAATGTCATCTGAGAATGTCTTACCAACGTGCCCTGGATCTATTCACACCGTTACTTAGGCCCCATCCACACCACAAGATATTTGGAAAACGACCCCCCCCCCCCATTTTCCTCAGCAGGGGGGCCTGAAACTTCTCCGTAATGATGGATTCATTGGAAAGACGCATCTAGCTGTAGAAACACTGTAGTATCTATTCCCAGCCTATATGTGATGCTGTTTTTCTGCTACAGAACTCGCACTGGACTACAAGGCCTTAGAACTGTCCATTTTCTGATCACATCACACAAGATGCGTGTGACATACCAGGTGTGAGCAGGGGCCCGGTCTACCAGGACGATATACATCTATACACCCAAAAAGGAAAATGAACAGGATGCCTTTACAGAAAACTAGGGGAGGATTTCCTCCAGATGATTGACTCGGAATCGTGTGTTGAACTTTCTATGACACTTCATACAGATGTTTCCCTTCTCCACTGAGACAGATATGAGGCAATGAGAAAGAGAGACCGTACGAAAAATAAAACAAGAGATTTAATATGGAGGAGAGCGCCACACTCACTTCTCTCCCATGTTGCATGGTAAATTTAGTAAACTTCTAACTGCTCTGCATACTTTGTCCACATTCCAATTTCTTTTTGTAAAGTCTCTTTTCAAAGGCGAAAGCTTGCACTAAAAGCATCTTTTCAGCGTGATTAAGCTCAACGATAAAGATCCATTTTGTTCTTTCCAATAATATGCCAATCAAGCAATCGCAAGTGAAAAGATCATTGTGTGTGTGTACAAAAAATTAAGATGGCCCCAGAGTCATGCTGGTCGTTCTGTAGCAGTGTGTGTTCAGCTAGTGTTTCAAGCATTTAGCAGACATTAAAGAGAAGCACTCAGACGGGGCTCCTTATATCTCTGAGCTGGATGCCTGTCATTGCTGGGCATGAAGAATCCACGAGCAACTGCTCTTTAGTGTGCGTGTGTTAGCATTACAGACCCCCAACTACCATGACTGGTAGGAATGCTTTAGGTGTTATTTTAGCTCTACCCCATTTAAGGAGCTGTACAACAGACAGTAATTGAATAAGTTGTGGTGTTATTTACGACATGAGCGAAGCGGACGGACGCTAAAACACGGTGTTTGGCAAAATGAGGAGGCAACAATACATGTCCACCTTACTGACTCCGCTGTTCGAACCACTCCACTTAAGAAAAGACGATGGAGAAATAGCAACATTTGTTGATTAAATTTGTGCCATTGTGTTTATCAGTATAAATATCATACCATACTGCATGAGAAAAATCAACATCAACTTGAATTCCTTTATATGCATCCCATTTCCTTCCCACACTCTGGCTCATACAATCCACCAAGCATTACTTACCCATAAAATGTAATTCTCCAACTAGAGGTTGCAGGAACCATGGTGATGTTGCAGCTACTGATCATTTTCTCCATCAACTGATCAGATAATCAAGTAATCAAGCTTAGTTTCCTTCACGATGTCAGGTGGAATGACCTAAACCTGAGGAGTGTTGTTATCATTCACTCACTCACCCACTACATCACATTTACTCTTACTCCATTTCCCACTACGTAATTATGGGGTTGCCAGGTATTTGTGCTCGGTCAACTGATGCTACCCGAGTGGGAAAAGGGGGGTCAGTGTCAGTGGGGTCCAGTGGCACACAGCAAGGAGGAACTAGGATCTAAAAACAGTATTTGCCAGTGGCAGTTAAGCGGCAAAGAAAAGTGATTTTTGGGGGAAAAAAATTTGCTGTCTGATGTGGGCGAAACTACTTTAAAAGATGTGGTATTGGATCGGTACATACATTTGTGTTGTCGCCAATGACCAACCCGGCACCTTCGACAGTATCTGAGGCATTTCCGATACTGGTATTTGAGGCATTTCCGATACTGGTATTGCAATCGGAACATCTCTACTATGAACCCAAGACTGATTACAGCCAACCGATACACCACTGTTCTGTTTAAGAAACGGCACAAAAACTGTGGCTCCACAGATGGAGCCAACGTAATTCTCTTTTAAAATGTAAAGCAAGTAAGTTTTGCCACTGATGAGACTGTCAGTAGGTGGAAATGTATTATCTGTCGCTGACTGCCAGGGTCACGCGAGACACTGTGCTTTGTTAGCATGCGAGTGCAGTGGCCTGGGGTTTATCAGGCTGTCGCATGTCATACGGGACAGAGTGGTGGGAGATTGCCGTCTGTAATAACACACCCCTCCCTGTACAGTTTCCCTACTCTCACACTCTGTCCTGTACCATCATCTGCACATCTGTGAAGCATTGTGATGGCTAAATATTTGACCCAAACGCAGCTACACATACATTGACATGATCTTCACTGACCTCTGCAGTGTGAATGATGCAAGCTCAAGAATGATTGTTTTACATTTTTAACTATAAAAGAAAAGCCTGTTGAAATTCTGCTAAGTGATCACATATGGGGAGGAAGGAAGGAAAGAGTGAAATCGAGAGAGGACCTGAAATGAGGAACACATTTTCAGCTGCGCTGGAGTCGAGGGTGTGGGCGTGGGGAGTGGGAGTAAAACAAACACAGAGAAGTGTATCTGGAGTGAGTGTATGTGTATGCGTGTGTGTAGTAGTGTAATGTGTGTTGAGGGTGGCAACATGGAGCCAGACTGACAGTTACACTGCCTCCTTAGGGAGTTGGACTCATTCTAACAGAATGACCAAATCCAGGGAGTTACCATCCCTTTAAAACACACACACACACACACACACACACACACACACACACACACACACACACACACACACACACACACACACACACACACACTCTCTAATCCTTATACTGTATCAACGGCAAGGGACTTCACTGTGCACTTCCTAAAGAAGCCAGACACGTCAACAGCTTAAGGTTTATCTTCTTCAGTTTGAGCCTAAAAACCAACAGCCAACAGTCAGTCAACAAGGTACATTAACCCAGGTTTAATACCAACTCTCCAGGATATAAATAATCAGGAACAACCAGTTGTCTCTACAGACGTCACTCTTGAATATCATACTTCGGTCTGTCAGAGAACCATCACAAGTTCCCAGACACCAAGTTGCAAAATCAATCATCCAAATCACAGAGATGATGAATTTACGATTATATCTACAGAAAAAAAAAATATTGTCACATACAAGAAATTGAAGCCACATTTTGCTCAAATTGTTGATGATGGATGGAATGTGGTCCATGATTTATCCAAGAATTTGTGTTTGTACTATCTACGATTTGTTTTCAGCTTTGTATTTATGGTTGATGTGTTTGGCCATTCCCCAACAGGATCATTTCATAATCTATCCGGCAGCCTGATGCAGCGTTGCATGATGGGGGGTTTCCCGTGTGCTGATTTGCAAAAACCTTGCTTACAATTAAGATAAATGTAATGTCCACACACATCATTCTGCAGGGGCATGTTGTTGTCTGACCGGAAGCTGCTCCATCAGCACACAAACAGTGCAGAGTGCAGGCCAAACCCCCCCGCTTCGACTCTCACACACTCACACACACACACACACACACACACCCACCCACGCCCAGACCATCGTGTCTCTGGTGCGGACCTGTACCGAGCCGAGCAGCACATTAACGGTCCGCAGTCAGACGGCCGTTGTGCCTGTGAACTGCGGAGCCGCTCGGCCACGGGCCCTGCTCGGGCAGCGGGCTACCGACACTGGGGCAAGACACACCCGGGTCAACAACAAAACTGCGCGTGGCCACCGGCAGTTGTCCAATAACACACGACACCGTCAGAGCGGAAGTGGATCGACTAAACCCTTTAAAAAAACAAAAAACAACGACACTCGTTTCGTGCTCCACGTCTCTCCGGAGCAGAGGCAGCGTATTAGCAACAAAGTGGGAGAGCTCGTCACTGTGGCATTAAAACACACACACACACACACACACACACACACACACACACACACACACGGGCCATGTTGCAGCGGACAAACACCGACGCGGAGCTGCGCAGCGCAGAGCTTACCCTCTTCTTCGAAGACGTGATGAAATGTAAAACAATGCTCGGTGGAAGCGGGACGGTGGTTTCTCGCCGCGTTGTTTTCTTTTCCGTCCACCCTGCCCCGGTGACTTCAGAGCGGGTTTATCTCTCTGCGCCGCTCCTCTGCGCCCCGTCGCTCCGCCCCGGCCACCATCATCCCGCTTGGGTGCGGCAAACTGGTCAATCCGCGGCCCGCCATTGGCCACGGTGAGGCACGTGACAGCGACGTAGCGTGAGTGGGGCAAAATGATTGGAGGACGAACAATAGGCCCGCCCCCAGCAGAGAGGCGTTTGGGTTTTATGCTAACTGCTAAAGAGCTAAAGCCAGGGAGTTTATAAGAGAGGGACGCAAAATAATGCTGGTCAGATATTGACAGATATTATATTACAAAGTCAGTTAGGCTACCTGTCCACTAGTAGAGGTATTGAGCCAGCACCGTACCAACTTCCGTAAACTGTAAAGTTGGCGCATCAACCGCTAAATATTTTCTTTTCCAGTCATAATTGTATTGATGCAGTAATTCATTGTTGAGTAGAAAAAGTTTGATAAATCCCAATGCAATTTCATCGAATAGCTCGTTTTACCAGACCGACAATACGCAACTTAAAAATGTATGGAAATAAAATTTAAAAAATAGGAAAAGTAGAAAATAACATCCACCCAGTTTTTAGGGTAAATCATAATAATAATAATACATATAATTTATATGGCGCTTTTCCAAATGCTAGAACTATGAAATGTTTGTTTTGGGTTTTCTTCTTGATAAAATGGGATGGTAGATCCTGGTGCTCGTCTACTGTTTATTTTTCCAGATTCATAAAACCTGCACCTTTGGGAATGGGCATAATGAAAACTGACATAACAGGAAACCCTGCATTATTATTATTTATATATTTTTAAACTGATTAGACTGACTTTAAATTAAGAATAAATGTTTTTGAAGTTTTGGCAATTAAAGCATTCGCTCATGTTGACTCTTTGGTGCATGTAGGATATTTTACAAACACTGAGTCACAGAGTTTGCATAGATTGTGCAAAAATGTAATTGCACTTCGCCATCACCCACCAGGGGGCGCACTTGATTTATTTGTAGATGAAGTGAGGGGGGATTTCCAGATGAGAGCTCTCTATTCTCTACGGGATGTCGTCTTGGTCAAATCTGATTAGTGCAATACTGTTATGGGCTGTAATCATTTAATTAAAACTGACTAAAATACATTCTTTATATAACATCAGCACAAACTATGCAAATGTTCAAAGTTTATTAAACATAACGATGACATGTCTGGTATTTGCCACTAGATGGTGCTACATTGTCATGATATGGATATTACTTCCTCAAGTCATTGAAAGACATGGAATAACCAATATGACCAAAGTTTAGACAATGATTTGCAAAATGAGTGGGTACATCCATAGCTAAAACTAATGCAGTCTAACACTACAGTGTTATAACGTTCAGTTTGTGTCAAAACAGTTTCAGAAAGGTGTTCATTTGATGTCATTTTGGAGTAATGCATTGTATTGGGTGTACTGTATACCACCTTCAATAAAGATGGTTTGATTGCAGGGCTGTTATATTAGGCCGCATTGGCTTTAGTGTGAGTTTTTATTACACTACTATTTGTTTAAATATACAATAGTGTATAAATACGCCATGCATTTTACCCAGCAAGGACAATACGGAAAACAAAGCCTCAAACAGGGAAGGCCATAGTTTCCAACTTAAATGAGAAGCTCACAAAACTCCTGAAGTCTTTTTACACATGTGTACGTATGTGAACATATCTGGTATGAAGGAAGCAGGATGGCCTGGTCCCACTACTCCTCAGGAACTATTTATATTCAGTAGGATTTAAACCAGCTGCTCAACAACACTCTTAGCAGGTGTGTAGGGGGGGAAACAATCATATGCAAAGTTATGTTGCAGCCAATGAAGATATTCCAGCATGTTACATTTTTTAATTTTTCAATACAAGGTCAATAAGATGTATCTTGTGTTGTTAATCCCGGCCCGTACCAGTCGGCACACACGCACTCTCCCCCTCTTAACTGATCTCAGACCAGTTCTGGCCCTTCTAGTGTTGTGAATAATTGCGGCCTGCCTTGTAGCATGGATACACCAGCTAGGGATTCTAAATATATCCAATTGGTGTGTCTGAAGAGCTCAGGCATGGAGATCATATAATAACTCTTGAAATCTACACCTCAATCTATTACTTGCTCGTCCATTGTGTGTGTGCGTGTGTGTGACTCTGTCCATGTCACATTGACATTTTGGGCACTTATCTCATCTAGAGCAGCATTCAAATAAGGTTCACTGTGAAGTACATTTGTGTCTCTATGTTTGCATGTCCCTCTTTCCTATATCGACAATTTGAGCATTCAAATTTTATTCTTAACCAGAGCAACAGTGGAACTTGTGTGTCCTTCAAAGGGCAATAATAATCCTTTCTTGGACATATTCTAGAAACCAGATCTGTAAATAAAATATATGTCTTCAGTAATACAGATCGGCCTAAGTGGCAACAAATCATTTTAGCTCCGGTATTATGCTTGGGTTTCAGAACACATTCCTCGGTCACCTGTTTTCTCTTAGCAGCACATGTCACAGAGTGAGTGGAGATAAACCCAGCTGCTTTTTGTATTCATTTCGGGCAGCACTTACCATCCCCTTTTAACTGCAGCCAGCCTTCAACCCTAAGCTCTCCAATCTCCAGGGGCTGATATGAATATAAACAATTTGTAGCATAGCTGATGATGCCGGGAAGTATTAGCATATGTAAGGATACGGCTTACTTCGTATTTACGAAGGACATTATGGACTTATTCAAGATCAATTGGTCAGGTACATTTCTCTACATTTTGCAATTCGGTAAACTCACAAAGCAGCAATAGAGGTACACGTGTGACGCCGTTCTGTCCTACACCAGCAGCAATCTGTCTTTCGCTCAAAGATGGTATTGTATTTGGCCTGCTGTGCCATGGAAAGCCTCCCTCCCTCCTCCCCTGCCCCTGCACAATAAGACAAGGGTCAGCCTGTCTCTCCCTCCACTGTGTTTTTGATTCACTTCTCCTTTAGGAAAATGTTGTGAAACCTTTGACCTCCAGCAATGACTTTTTAAACCCACTGGCTCCACCCATAGAGTCTCCTTCAGCCAGCGTTCTGAGGTAAGTGATTCCTCATCATGACTGAGGACATTAAGATCATGTCTTTGGCCATATTTCTGGAAATCTGGGGCCTTCACTAACATAAAAATTAGTTTACATACATTAATATGTTGGTCTCTGTATAGTTGAATTAAATACTTTTCAGACTAAGATAAATCATAAGAAATTAAATGATTTGTTTCAGTAATATTCATCAAATAACATTCAGACGCTTTGAAACAACATGTGGACCATATTATGAGACAAAAATATACATGGATAGGTAAATGAAAAATACCATGTGAAATATTGTGAATTATGTGTGATAAGAAAGTTTTTCAACCATCGCTCAGATGTTTGGGGCTCTGCACAGGATGGAATTTGGACCCAAGTATTTATAAAATCCCAGCTACGACCTTGTTCTCCACGTGAAATACAAAGAAAGGTCACTGACAGACTACAAGCACCATATTGCTCGACAGTGAGTGCAAATTGTCATCACCCTTCAGCAGCTGTCTCTTACAGCGGTGGAATTATCCAGTTCCTTTACATAAGCAAATGCTGCAGAATGATAATGTATACACACACCACTACAAGATAAAGTCCTGCATCTATAATTTAAGAGGGTAAAACTTCATACGTTTTAAGAGCATCCCAGAAACCCATATCCAGTATTATTGCTGAGCAAACATTAGCTAGGCTACTGAATACTATATTGCCAAAAAACTTGAAAAGTCCAGTCTGCCAACTTGTGTTTCCTTAGTTAAAACTTTGGAAAAAACTTCTTCCAAACCTCCTTCTCCGCAGGCTGCTGAGAGTTGATGAGAACACTTGGCAGTCGAATATAGGAATTTGTATTTATTTATTTTTTAATGGGAGGGTTTTCAATGTCTTCCCTCTTTGCATTTTCCTTTCCAAAATGTTTTGGATGCTTTCCTCATTACATAAGTGTTATTTATCATCCAAATCCACAGATGTTGAATGCATCACAGGGCTTGAAATGCGCAACACATGCAACCCACATCCACAGGTTCGGGAGAGCTTCAGTGAATGGAAATGGAAGAAAAAAATATTACATTACTTATCAAAAGGGATTTAGCCTATATCTTTAGAGAATACTCATATATGTTTGTGAATCGGTTAAAGAAAAAGGCTGAGAGATAAAGTTGTCACTGTTTTTCCCAGTCATGAATTCAGCCTGGTAACTTAAATCACAGGAAGTATTCAGATCCTTTACAGTACTAATTTAGGCTAATATCAGTTAAAATACCAAAATTCATGCATGCAAGTATAAGCATTGAAATTCTAAGAATTACGCAGTGTCCATCCTCAGAATAGTTATAACCCATACAATTTTTTAGCATTATCATTTACTTATTCATCCAATAATAACATTATTAGTGGATTATTGTTGGATTTGCTATATTTTTTGTAGTCGTACTCTTCCATTTAACTTCTCACTCCACCTATATACTGCTGGACAGATCTGCAACGAATGATTCTTTTTCATAATCGATTAATCTGTCGATTATTTTCTCAATTAGTTGTTTGGTCCATAAAATGTCAAAAAATTGTGAAAAAGATGTCGATCGTGTACAAGACGATGTTTTGGTTTACAATAATTGTAAATTTATTGTAAATAGTGGGAATTTTATTTCATTTATCATATTTTATTCTATTTTATTTTATATTCTTTTTCTAATTCTGTGTTTGCATGTTGACTGCTACATGCACCTAACCTGCCTGCCTACCTGCAATAACAAATAAAATACAATTTTAAAAAATCCTCGTATGTAACCTGGCAATGAAACTGATTCTGATCCTGATTCTTTTGTCCACACACCAAAGATATTTAGTCTATAGAGGAGCAAAGGAACCGGGGAAAAAAACGATATCAGAGAATCTGGACTTTTTTCCTCCTCCAGAAAAACTACTTGAACCGATTAATCGATTATCAAAATAGTATTCGATTCATTTAGTAATCGACTACTAATCGATTAACTGCTGCTGGGGGATCCAATGTGTAATGTTACACTATATACTTTCCTCTGACAAGTACATCTTGTGGAGGAGCAGCATCAAGGGGAGAGTTCTCCTCCCACTGAACCCTCCCCCCGTGTTCGCACCGCAGCCCGGAGACGTTTGAATCCAGCCGCTGGCCTCAGTCGCTCGCCGCCATGCTGAGCTGCGCCGAGCCGAGCGAGAAGCAACGCGACTAACACTCGTGTCCGGCCGCACCGGGACAGAGAGGAGCACGACCACTTCCGCCCTCGGTGAGTATCAGTCGCCTCAGTTGCAGACTTTTTAAAATTCACGAGTCGTGACCGCGAGGAGGCGAAAAGTCGGAACGACGACACGAGAGCTCGCAAGTGTCCGCATCCCGAGCCCCGCCGAGCCCCGCCGAGCCCCGAGCCGCCCCGAGCCCCCCCGAGCCCCGCCGAGCCCCGAGCCGCCCCGAGCCCCCCCGAGCCGCCCCGAGCCCCCCCGAGGTGGTGGTGGTACTGGTGCTGGTGCTGCCGGTGCCGTCGCGGACTTCAAGCTCAGCTGCACTTGTTGCTCTGAGCCTGAACGCACCACCGCGACCTAGAGGGAAATACAACGAGTGGAACTGTTTGAGTCTTTCCGCGCTTTGAAGAAAACAACCCCAACCGTTGGAAGTGTTTCCTCGCGACGTGTAAAAGTCCAAATGCGCGAAGAAAAAAAACAACGTGTTTTTTTTGTTGTTTTTTTTTTTTAAGCGCACGACTGTTTGCGCCGAGTACGTCCCACGCCGCCGCTGTCACTGGCCCCTTGAAGCGCAAAATGACTCGCGTATTTAATATTACAAATATTTTTTAAGATTTAATACCCCCCCCCCAAAAAAAGAGGTCAGTCAGGGGTTTCTGCATAAATCAAGGGGCGCTCAAAGCAACAAAAGACTTTCGTTGACAGCAGCAACCATACGAGGTAGGTGCATTCTGGGAAATTAATACCTGCAGCGTGTCGTGCACTGATGGGTCTGGGGGTGCAGTCTATGGTCTGGGGCAGTTCTTGCAGGACAGGAGGGTCCAGTGCAGCCGGGGCTCGTCAGTGCATGGTCATAAACCTTTCGCCTGCGTGCATGTCTGGTCTTAGATGGAGGGAGTAATGAGAGGGTTATGGAGCTGCTTTCTGTCTCAACGTTTGCCCTCTGGCCCCGACCAACTGACTTTCCTTGGCTCGTGTGCAGTGGAATTCAAAGAAGACCTTCACCACCCTTGCACTTTTCATCCTAACCGTCTTCAACCCTGGATTTTGAAGCACTTATGAGACAGATGCAGTCTCCAGGTCGCCCTGCGTGTTGCTCGTGGCTAAATCCATTATGTGAAACTTCAAATGCATCGATTCAGGGCTGGGTTATTTTTAAACTGATTTTCATCATCGTGAGGCTGCTGATCTTTTGTGGTTGAGAATACTGTGGAAAATGTTCAAAGAAGATATCCCTGCGCCCAAACTGATGCTGTCACGTTGCTTATTTAACACTTCAATACCCAAAGATATTCACCGTAGAGTCCCAGAGAGCACTCCGATTGGACAAGTTGAAACCAGTGAAATCATAAAATGACAGTGAGTGAAAACTCCGTCAATTGATTAAGCGTTTCATGGTTTGACTAATTGTTTCAGCTCCACTCTGAGAAAACTTTCAAATGATTTTTCAAGCTAAAATCGCAGGACGCCATAAACCTGCAATGAAGATTAGCTGCAATTAACTGTCTGGTGTCTTTAACTTTCACTTGGGAGCAGAAATCTTAATTTGAAAGTAATAATTATTGATTCTGATGGATTTCACCATTTTTTATTGTGATTAAAAGTTTTGGCCATCCAGTGCAGTCGTACTTTGAAATATCAGAAAAGTGAAGAATTCTTCAAGGGCACAACCTTTAAAATATCATATATAGGCCGATTGATTTATTGATTGATTAATCAAGAAAATAATAGCTGCAGCCCCATTCCTTGTACACGGAAGAAGAAGAAGCTGTTTTCAGACATGAACTCCGAAAAAATGGGTCCGTACTTTTTCCGGAGTTTACATTTCACATATGAAGAAAGACTGCAAGAGATAGTGCGAGTCAAACGAGTTCACAACAGCAGGAACTTTTCCAGAACATTCGGGAGAGGGTTTACTAGGGGGCCGGCAGGAAAAGCAACATTTTGCCTACAGTTGTTTCATCACATGCAGCCCCTCCGGAAAAAAGTTCAGGACTTCAGTGCATGTCTGAAAGCAGCTTAAGTCTTCCCACGTGCCCTTCAACACGTCAGGAGCTGCGTAAAAGAGGATTTTCTTAACTGTAGAGCAAGGAAATGCCCCTCGCGTCACATACAGGCTTAGTTTACATTGCATAAGCACTGTGGAATTTTGGAGCATGCTGGCTATTTAGTTTTTTCCCCTACACACAGCTGTTTGTGTTTTCCACAGTTTCGTTAGTGACATTCACCAGACCCGCCCCTCCCTCCCTCTTCGCTCAGCGTTCCACCGACATGCAATGGGATGTGACATCTCTTCCCCTCGCGGGTTCAATAAGTAATTCTTCTGCCTCATCAAGCCTGATTCCACAGGTCCTTTGCCGGGTCACCCTTGGCATGGGGGCAGCTACCCGGATCTTGTCAATATGATGGGTCGGCTGGCGCCTCAGTGGTACCGGGGCAAGCCAGAATCATGTCAGTCAGACCCTCGGGGGGGGGGGGCTGCCCGGAGAACTAGCCAGAACAGGATATTGCTGTGTGATCATTCACCAGCAGCAGACAAATCATTAAACCGCTGCGTGCTGCTGAGCCCGTTCAGGCATTTCTGTCTGTTCATGCGCCGACTTTCCCTCAGGTCAGAGGTTGTGTTTGTGTTGTCAGGTCGTCAATGCTGCAGGTTTTGGAATTGATATTGGAAAGAAGGATCAATCTGGTAGATTTTGTATTTTGTGTGAAAATGAGCTTTAGGAGTTTAATACAATAATTTTTCTTGACGATAAACTGCAGCCTTGATTTGTTTTGTGGATTTCCGATATGCTCATGCAGCTTAACTTCCCCATACCTGCCCTCAGAGGAGGAAGTCTTTGTGCACACAAAACCTTCCGGGGATTTTCCGTTTTTGTGAGTGTTTAAACACGTGAGGCTTGATTTGTTGAAATTCTATTCATAGAGAAACTGATCCGTCTGTTTAGTTTACTTTTTATCTTTTTTTTTTCCCGCAGTCATTGGAAGCACAGGATTCACATGCGCTAAATGAAATTACACAGAGTGCTGTTGCTTGTTAATGATAACCACGCCTAAGCACACAACACTGCTTCTCTAGAGGCCTTCTCTTTTAAAAATAACATAAATCAATAATCAATTTAAAATGGGTGGGAAATGGGTATCCAGTCAGGAACTGCGTCGCTGAAAGAGAGCTTTGTTAGAAAGGTGAACTTTGTGCAGAAATGGCACTTGTTTTGGACGTCAGGAGTTATTTACTTGGATGCTTTTTTTGTTGTTGCTCAGACTAAGCTCTGGCTGTTTGTCAGATTTCTCTCTTGTGAAAAGTTGGAGCATTGAAATTGGTTCTTACTGGAGCATATACAGCGTTGCACATTGGGGAGATCGCATTAAGCACACTGCATCTGTGCGTTTCCCCTCAGATCCAAAGGACCACCTCAAAGAAACCCCCTTTTAAGAGATGTCACATTTCTTCTCATGCCTACAGTGGGTGACTGTCAGGTAATTGAATAAACTCTTAATGGATCTGAGGGGCGACTATTCACGAGCCTCCAGAAGCTTTCTTCTCCTCCCCTCTGCTGAGTTTGGTCGTCAGCCAGCTCCTCTGGCACAAAAGGGCCTGGAATACCTGCAAATGGTCTGGGCAGCAGCACACCACATCCTGCTGTGGAGGTCACTGTAAGGGGTGTTATGTCTTTGACACGGACGCACACGGCCCCTCACTGTTCCCTTCTGCTCATTAGCAATCTAATTATCAGGATTCCCCCGGCAGCCGGGTCAGCGAGCCATCGCTCTTATCTTTATTTCAAAAATCCTATGCACCCCCATACAGCGAGGAGAGGAGACAGTGGTGACCTTTCGTTACAAACCTACATGTCATGCGTTTAGGAAATAAGGTGGGCGAGTTTGATGTATGACTTGCAGCAAACTCATTGTTGTGGTCCTGCGGGAGTTAAAAGGGTTGAGGTCAGGGGTTAGTTTTTTTGGTGCTCTGATGTTGAGGTGTGCTGTGCTGGCTCTATGAAGCAGACATCTGGGGCAACCCCCCACCTTCTTTGGAAACACACAACCCTCCTCTGCCACACCCTTGTACACCCCCCATCCCCAAACGTGACCCCGCCCGACACCCTCAGGCTGGAATAATTTCCTATTGGCGCAAGAGAGTAGCATCTGGCTCCGTATCAGCAGCAGACAGTGGCATGTGTAGGCACTTTGTGTGTCCGCTTGTGTGTTACTGGCCATGCATAATGCATTGCTGCATTCCATAGATGTCTCAGCAAAAACTGTCCCATGATGGAATGAATGGTGGTTTTCCAATCAGCTGATGAATCGATAAACATGGGATGATATAGTTGACTTCCTGTTTTGGAAGGTGAAGGCTCAAGTCACTTGAATACTTTTCACTGATTAAAAGTATTTTTTTAAAACTGCATTCATTTTAAACTGTGCACGATCTCTGAAGATGTTGCACCCGTGTCTAAGTGACGTTGCTGAGTGCGGGAGGGTCAGTGACGTGTCGCTGCAGCTTCTGTCGACGGCTCACTTGATGTTTTGAAAAGGTTCCCGGCGTTGTGCTGCCGAGAGCAGGGAGCGAGAAGGGAATGGAGCGGGTCGAGCTGGACGACATACAGTACATTCTGTGACTGTGGAGGATATCATTGTCTGACACAGCTGAATAGCGAAGGTGTCCCCTGTCCTTGTCCAACTCTCGTCTGTTCATGAAGTGGCTCAGCAGTTGCAAACTCTGTCAACATTTGTTTTTAGGGTGACGGAAGATGGCGCATGACAGAAGCTTGATTTGCACCCAGTAGATTTTAATCAGATCCCCTTTTATCAGGTTGTTGTCGCTCACTGTTCAAGTTGTTTGAGGTTTGCATAGTCAAACGATCGATTGCCTGAGGACGTAATCTGTTTTAACAGTGTGTGTGTGTGTGTGTGTGTGTGTGTGTGTGTGTGTGTGTGTGTGTGTGTGTGTGTGTGTGTGTGTGTGTGTGTGTGTGTGTGTGTGTGTGTGTGTGTGTGTGTGTGTGTGTGTGTGTGTGTGTGTGTGTGTGTGGTTTACATCGCCCAGGGCTCGATACAGTTCTGAGAGAGCAGCTGCTGGACCTGCAGTCCCCATTCATTCCTAAAAGGATAGAGAGAGAGAAAAAAAAAATGTCCTCACAACAATAGACACACTCCCACAGATGCACATGCACACTACCCTAACCTCTACCCCTTCCCCCCCTCGCCCGCCACCCCCAAATTCCCCCTCCCCCTCCTCGGCAATTGTGTGCATTGACGCTCTCCAGAGGCGCGATCTCTGCGCTGTCGCTCTCCACCGGCAGACGCCGCTTGGACTGCTGTGACGGGGGGGTTAGAGGCAATCCTGGCCGTTTTTTGTTACACATTCAGATGGAGACAGTCTTCTCACTGACACACATTTAAAGTGAAACGGCCCTTTAATGCACGCACCGTCTCCCCACCCCTTGCAGCCTCTTGAGCCTTTTTTTCCACTGCACATCGTGCAAGAAAGAGGGAGGCAGACCGAAGGAAGGACGCAGAGTGAGAGGAGCATGACCACGGAGTAGGGAGGTGACAGACTGCTGGATGATCACAGTCTGGTTTTTTTTTGTTTTTTTTGTCATCTGTCATGCAAACCGTTGGTGACTCTCCCAGTAAAGAGAGTGTGACTGAGCCGGGTTGACAGAGCCTCTCCTACAACGTTCGTCTCTCTCACCCTGCAGGATCTTCCCACTCAGATTATGGTAAGATTCCTGTCGCAAAAAAACAGCTTGTGTGGTCGCACGCGAGTGTGTTGACTGCTGGAATCTCACCGTGTCAACACCTTCTTCTTCTTGTGTTGTTGTTGTTGTTTTTTTTACTCTGTGCATTGGAGATGGTCTTCAGCACGGTGCATGCTATTTTTACCCAAATCTCATCTGGCAGGTAAATAATTCAGTGCCTTGGATGGCAGATTGTCATGATGCAGTGAGTGGAGCTCTGCTGTGCCTTATTTTGAAGAGAAATGCCCAAACAGCTGACTTGGATGAGCTGCTTTTTTGCTTCGCTTCGAATGAGTTAGGATTTGAAATGTTTACAGAAGAGGCAGTATTTTATTCTTGTGTACTGTTTTGTTTACAGCAAGATGGAGGAGAGACTATGTATATCCCAGGCAGGCTGCTTTCAGGAGTTCATAAATCTCCCTTGACAGAGGAAGGAGTGGCATTAACCCCGCCAGCTCGGACATTTCCAATTTTCCTTCACCCACACCGCAAGTGGCTCTTCTTGACTGGGCATTGAAACACTTGGAGAAAGATTTGTTAGGTTTAATTGTGTGCGAGTGCTTGTTGCAGGTAGATGAAAAGTATAGCGTCACTTCAAATGGCATTTGAGTAGTTTCTTGTGTACTGGTAGAAACCACACTCGCTTCTGAAAAAAAAACATTTTTTTAAACGAGCTGCAGATTTCTTGCTTCACTTTTACTGTTTTTCGTGTCGGCTGTTGAACCAGCATCCAGGCACTTGATCAAGATAAGGAGCACACCCTTGTCACCCCAGTAATTCAATTTGTTGCTCAAATTCACATTCATAACCCCCCCAACCCCCAGTGTTGTGTTACAGTGACTCTGCCCTCTTTTGAAAATATTTCCCATAAACAGCCGCTGAGAGACCATGGGAAATGGAGCTAAATTTATTACCGGAGATTGCTTGGATGTATACAAGCACTGCCTGCTGGTGCTTCTTCTGTACTGAAGACAGACACACGAACCAAAGTTCAATGGGCCAGCTTTTAGACAGGTAATGGTATAAAGGCTGAAAGCAAGTGCACTGGAGCATCAGAAAAACCAAAAGAAAAAGGGATGGACACAACGTTGACAATTCAGGAGAATGTACTATGGCAAAGGTGAAATAAAGGCAGGGGAAAGAAGGCACAAGTTGCCATTTAGCCATGGTCCCCACACAGACAGACTGCCGCTGGCTGGCTGGCTCCGAGGCTGGTGGCTGTCTGTCTGCGTTTGATCGGATTGGGTGGGGTCGAGACCATACCTTCACTCCTCTGTCTCCTTCCACTTGTAGCCCTATCATCTGATAGTGATAAAACCATTAAGTCGCATTTGGTTGAATTACTAACTGAAATAAGTGGAGGATTTTAAAGGCATTTATTTCTGCTTCAGGTCTGATGTGTATATTAGACTTTGTCTGTAAATTTGGTATCTAAGCTTTTATCTGCTCAGCAAACCTAATTCCCACTCTGGCCGATCACAAATCTGTGTTATGCCAGCACGCTAACACGTAACTGGGTATAATCTGTGAATCTAATGTGCTGCCGATGTCGTGATCTTTTATTGGTTGATAAGCTGAATAGCAAATTCCAGATTTTGGGGGATTTCTCGTCAGCCCACGGGACACAGGATAAGTCTCGTCTCATCGGCTCATTAAAATTTCAGAATGCTGTCAGTAAACATCTGCTGATTTATGTGCATTCACAAATATGCATCATTGGTAATGCTGTGTTTTATGGACTATCTGTTACACTTGATAATATAACGCTTTATGCTGTTTTTTATTATTAATGACTGATGGATTATTCATATTTTAATGCCGGGTGTTAACGACCGGAACCAAAATTGCCGTCTTTGCTCCTTAATAAAACAAAGCATTCTTCATCTGTGATTGGGCTCATATTGTCTGCTCGCTACCCAGAGGTTTCTTGGTGCACTCTATTTGTGCTAGCTAGCAGGCTGGTTGGCTGCCTTGGTAACCATGACAACAGTATCCCTTAGAAAGTTAAAGGGACCAGGCCTTGCTTGGCTAATTGTGAGCGGATGAAGCATGTCTGCGAAAGTTACACGTTGTCCCAGGCAGGATGATGGCCTGTCCAGTGGATTTCTTAGCTAAGACTTATTATTATTATTTTTATAAATAAAGATTTTTCTCAACAGTGAGAACAATGTGCACAATTCACGCTAGATAAAAAATACTATGAACTAAATCACCATTACCAACACTGCTAGAAAAATGGGGCCTGGATATGACTGATTACACAATGATTTATTGATTAATTTTCAAATGTGAATATTTGTTTGTTTTTCTTTTCCATGTACAATAGAAAACTGAATATCTTTGGCTTTGGCTATAATTATTATCTGGCTTTATTTCAGACAGAAAAATGAAATGATAATGGAAATAACTGTCTGATGCAGATCAAAATGTGGTTACTTTGCAGGTAAAGTTATTTATCCAGCCTCTGTAGATGTGAGTTAAAGCAACATTATGCAACCTTTTTAAAAATTGATGATACACTGGCTTGTAACAAGGAAACTGGTGCCTCTAGCTGAGTTCAGATATGCACTGAAGTCTGGACATTTTCCTGGACTTTTCCTGTCAGCTTGCAAAATTTCAGAGTGGGCCCATGTGAGAATACAGCAGGAAAATCACAGCGAATCAGTTGCCAGCCCACCCAGGTTCCACGGATCGCCTGAATGTTCCAGACTTTTTCCGGACCCAATTTTCCTGACTTTTTCGCCAAAGTGTCTGAAAACGACTTCACCTATAGTCAGTGGTGTAAACTGCTGTTAACGTGCCCAGCAATTTCAAGAATATTACACAACTGGATATCAGTAGAAGTCATTAAAAACCCAACTTTCATCTCCGATATTCGTTGAGAATACTTCCCCCCCAAAATATCAAGAATCTCAGAGTTTGGCATGTTTGTAAGAGCTACAGCACTTCCTCTTCGGTTTATGGATCATGAGGAATATAATCAGTTCGGCTTTTTATCAGTTCAGACGCTGCTGTTGCTCAGCACAGTTATATTCTGTTGCTTTAATGATTTTTTTATATTATTTATTTATCATTATTCCAATCTAACATTTTCTTTCTCTCTTTTGCAGACCGCTGTTGTGACTTAAGCCCCCCCGGGCCTCTCCTTTTGCCATTTCCAACTGTGTGAGGAAAAGCGAAAAGAAGTTTTAATGTATCAGTATTCGCTCGCCGACGCTATGACGGACAAGTGAGTGGTTTGTCTTCCTCAAAGAGTGTGTTTGTTTGTGTGTGTGTGTGTGTATTCCTGTGAAGAGCCCGTGGTACTTTGACCACTTGTTTCAATGTGTAGTAAGAACATGACGTGGTCTCTTGTGATCACACTTCTCTCGCTCTGCACAAGATTGTCTTGCTGGAAGTGTTTGTGTGCGACTACAGAAGTGGAGGAGAGTCGGGAGGGGAGGGGGGTTCGGGTCGATGGTACAGAGCGAAGTGTGTTGTGGTGGGGGGTTGGTATAAAGACAGTCTGTTTTGCCCCTGAAGACCTATTACATTTGCATCAGGGCTAATTTGCATTCTTGTTCGCTGTGCTGGTATGTTACTGCTGTTGTTAGTTGGTCGTTATTTCCCTGACAAAACAGTCATTTATATGGTTTTGAGCCTTTGCCATACTACTTCTTCTTTGCTCCTTCTCTTTACTCGCTTTTCTTTTCTGCGCTTCTTTCTTCATCCTCTTCTTCCCTCCCCCCTTTTCATTTTGGACCAGATCTCTGCCTATAACTCCCCATCTCTTGTTTCCCCCTCTTTTTGTCTCCATTGTCAACTTTGTCTTTGTCTCCTAGTCCGGTGTGTGTTGGATTTTGATCTATAGAGGATGTCGAATTTGGGTGCAGTAAGCAAAATAATCTGCCATGAGTGTCATAATAAGCGGAATAAGTGGTGCAGGCCAGTCAGCTCAAAGGGATAGGAGCAAACACGGTGAAGGCCAAACAAGGCCTATTATGTGCTGGAGTTACGGAAAACGAACAAGAAAATTAAAAAAGTGTGTCCCACACAGAAACCATGGAAACTGGTTGTTTTCAGAATACTTGAATGCGACTGATTGATTTTTGTGGTAGTGAATGCTTGTGCAGGAATCTGTGAAGAAGTGGAGGAGATTTATATGAAGAGGGAATTTTTCCATGCAAGTGGTGGTTGATGAAATTAGGTTCACATAATTCACTGTTTGTATTCACTCTCCACTTATTATTAATGCACCTGTTAGTCCTTTCAGAGCGGGTGAGCGAGGAGGGGAGAGGTCTGGTGAGTCAGACTTTCTATGAAACTTTCCTCAGGGCAGCTCCTCGGCCAACACCAGAACACTATATATTGTCAGCAAAAAATATTGTGTCTCCAGTCGGTCAGTAGAGCCGGATAATGCTATATTTGTCCCGAGGGGAATTTCTCTTGCAAATTAGAAGGTCCTACCACTTTAAGATGCATTGCAATGTTTGCAGAGCAAGACGTTCAGGCTTGGAAGTTTTTAAGCGTTTTGGATGCAACATAAAAGGCAAACAAGATGTTCTTGGAAACCTTTATTTTGAAAACAAGACGCAGCAGTATTTTCTTTTTTAATAAGGCTCCGCTGGACCAAATCAGAGTGAAGTGAAGGTTTTTGGGAGTTTCTAAGTAAGTGATGATGTTGTTGACAAGCTGTCCCATTGGAAGAAAGGTATCCAGGCAACCAGAAAGGGGCGAAAGTGGGGATGGAGGAGGGGGGGGGGGGGGTAATTGTGTGCTAGATGCTAGTCCCTGTTGTAGGATGATTGTTTGTCTGTGAAGAATGATAAATGTTACGCCAAAAGGAAGTGAGGGGAAAAGTTGGAGGACGTGCCCCCGACAGTGGTGGCGAACAAAGCTGCCCTCAACATGGGCCTACTTAAGATTCATACAAAGGCAGAAGAAGAAGGCTACTTATTTTCTCTCTATGTGACACATGCACACACAAGCAGACACACACACACACTCTTGTTTTTCCGCAGCTCACTCATGAGCAAACATTTACACATAGCAGGATATCAGTGGACATTCCTGAATGTGCATTCCTAATGACATTCCCAGATACAAGCTGGCTTGCAGCAATCGGCACATTTGGCATCCTCGAGTTTCTGACATTTTCCAGCATTTGGTAAAAGAACATTGTGTGTCTGTGTTTTCCAGTTTTCAATTTGCAAATGTGCTCTAAGGTCCACAAAGATGAACACATTTCAATTGCAGGATTTCAAGTTCATCCCTCTATTGTACAGAGATGCTCTGGGATGAGGAAAGTTTCTAAAGCCAGATTGCGCAGTGCTTGTAGACGAGGATTCTTTCTGTTAAAATTCAACCCTGCATAATCCTCTCCAACACACGGCTGTGTGTGTGTGTGTGTGCGCCCGTGTTAAAAGTACAGAGTCCACGCACTCCTCCATCCAGGATTTGAAAGAAAAGGAATGTCATTCTGTTCTTATTCTTTCAGAAAGATTTGCACCAGGCTTAACTGTGTTGCATCATATATGAGAGTAGGACAGACGGACAATGCCCCAAATCCACAGTGAAAATGTAGTTTCTGTTGGGGGAAAAGCCACTTTACAAATTAGAAGAATGTTATTTTGCTGAAAACACATCACCAACTGTAGAAGTCTCAGTTGTGAATTTCCCTTCCAACCTGGTGCCTCCATTCTTTGGGGAAAAGCACAGAAAAAAACCAAGATGGAAAAATATGGTGCTCCCTATTCCCCTTAAACCATACTATCATATTTCTTTATGCGATGGTTCCATTCTTGTTTTCCATACGGAGAATCCTCCTCCTACTCACTTGTCCTTGTTCTTCCCTTTGTTCTCTCCCCTCCCTCTCTACAACCACTGTATGAATTTGCATGCTTGAATGTCTTCCTTCATCCTGGAGCTTGTTTTCTGTCTCTCTCTCCCTCTGTCCCTCTCATTTTCGTTCCCTCCCCCACCTGTGGTGGTGCACACTGACAGCCCCATCAGAGACTTGGGGTGTTTACAGATGGACTGTAAGGATGGATGCACAGATGTGTGTTTGTGTGCGTGTGTGTGTGTTGGGGGGGGGAGTTGGCCTTTACTGCAATGACCCCACTGTCATAGAGATGAGTGGCCTCTCCCACTCTACTGTGCATCTGTGTGCTTTGTGTATCTGTATCAGTCAAGGTCTCGTGCGTGCACATGTGCGTGTGCGTGTCAGTCTCATGGGAGCGAGGATCCAAAACCACAGACAGAAGCGTCTCTGTCACTTATACTAAATGGCAGCACTGGCACACGGTTAGAAACCTACTCAACACACAAATATTAGGACTGTTTGGTTTGCCTGGCTTTATTTGACTAAATGCTTGTTGATTAATTGTTGCATCTTAAAAATATCCCATCAATAAATTGAGCACAACAAGAAACTGATTGCTTTTTAGCGAAATCACCAAAAAAACCAATACGTGGTGAGATGTTTCAGTCTGGATTACAGAGCTGGACTGTGTGACACTGGCATCTCTTGAAAACTCACCAAAAGTCACCAACTGTTGGATAAATTGCCATCATTTGCCAGTGTTTGGTTTGTCCTGTCAGGGCTACTGGTGGACTACTTGAAAAAGGACCTCATTACAATGTAGATTCAAGGGGCTCATTCAAACTAAATTAAAATGCAGCAATTCTTAGTTTCAGGTGATTATACACTAATGAAAACAGGTCATCGTAAATCTGACACACTGGAACTTTAATCAAACTGGAGACATCAGATCATGGTCTGCATCTTAAAACCTCATCCACTAGGGCATCCCACTGTGCTTCACATTAAGGAAAATAAAAACCAAGTGCTGACAAAATAATTGGCTGGAACACTTTGTGCTGAAAGAAAAGAGTCGCATTGGTTTGTCAATTCTTGAGCTTTAACAGCGCACTTTTCTGTTGTATAACAAGAGGGGTAGAATAACATTTCCACTCAAAGTTTGTGTTGCGTTTAGCGACTCAATTCTTTTAACAGATTTTTAAGGGGGGCGATTTAAGGAGTTGGTTGCCAACACTTGAATTAAATGCGTAAATGTTGAGTTGCAGAGGCTGTTGGTGAGAAAGGTGTAGTTGTGGTGGTCATGGGATACTGACTAAAGCTCGAGCTCGGCCCTTTTTATCAGGTGTCACAGTGGAGTAAGCTCAATAGCCCATCCTGTCAGTATGTTTACCATAGGCCGAGTTTCTGAAGTAGGGCCATTAATAAATTTGTTCTGGCTTGAAGAGTCTTCTAAAAGCTTTTCCAAGTCCTCATTCAAGTCCACTCATTAATTAAAAAAACAACAACCTAGAACCGTGACATCTCCACTTCCCCTCCGTCACCTCTCCAGACCGCTGTGTCACCAAGGGTGTGGTTTGGGCAGCGCTGGGCTCGCACCCAGACTCGATGTCCACACGGGACATAATGAATTGAGACACGTGAAGGCGCGGTGTCACTGGTGTCATTGGGATTCGTGGGTGCATGGTCAAATCTCTAGATCAGCTGTCGCGGGGTTTTGTGGGACCCGAGGGAATCCAAGTCAAAGTGCTTCCTAAGGATGTCGAGGGGGATGCAACCTTTGGCCCCCAGCTCATCAATCTTACGCAACTGTCATCTTCTCCCAATGCCCCATTGATGCTGTCGGAGGAGAACGAGAAGCATGGACTCGTTTCCTTGTGTGTTTGTGCTTGTTTGCGTACGTGTTGTTTTTTTGTTGTTTTTTTTTACTTTTGTCTGCGTGTGACTGGGAGAAAATGTGACTGGGGAAAGTCTGGTTGAAGATGTGAAAAAACTCACTGGGTAAACTGAAGAACTGCTCTGTCTATGTGGCAACACATTGCAACTGTCAAGCGTGACTCTTGACCTTGAGAGAATAACTGTATGTCTGTGGCCTCTGGAATCTTGAAACTGGAGTTATATGCTATTATTCACGGTCAGCTAAAAATCTATACCTGATGACAGAAATGTGACAAGCAATCTCGATATGGATAAATATTACCCACCGCAACCAACTCATTGCAGGATCATCAGAATCATGAATGTGAAACCTGAGGAGAGACGGTTGTTTCGAGTTTCACTTGTGATCACTTGTATGTGAACTGCCAATGTTTGCCGTCTGGTGTGCATCATCTCTGCTTAACATAATCTGATTACTCTTTTATACAGTAGAGTGGGGGGGGGCTGCATTACTGGAGCTTGTCCCGCCAAGCAAATGCTAATGAATCTGCATATTTGGGTTGATTTGGGTGACCTGAATTCAGTTGTCTGGAAGATTTGTCCCCGTAATTGTTCTGGGACTTTTTTTTGTTTTGTTTGCTTTGTTGGCAGCACCCGTCCTGACAGTTTTAGCCTGTTATTTTCAGGATTTAATGACATTTTATTGTTTCAAAGATAAATTGATACTGTGTTTTTGAAGCATTGATTCTCTGTGAAACAATACAAGTGGGAAACGTCCTTGTCCAGGCAAAGTAAATATGTAAGCCCATGTTTCCTCTCAAACAGAGTTTTGAGTTCTTAGTGGACTATGGGAATAAAGCTTGTGCACTTCTGCAGGGAGAATGAATTAAGCTTTGTTGGAAGGGTTTTCATTTTGTTCAGGGAAGCAGTCTAAGGGAACAGACTGGAAAGTGAAATGAATGGAGGCCCAGCCATCTGTCACAATGGCAATAAGAAGGTTTCTACTTTCCCTCCCGTGACTTATAAAATCTTGTTTTCATGCACTTAAAAGAAAAGCAAAGGAATTTTCCAGCCGACTCTTCTGTTCCCGCTCTGATGCAGATCATTTCCTAATGTTGTTTCATCACAACTCCAGTTTTGATGCTGGACAAAACAAAAAGGCCCCGAAAACAATTTCTCTAAATCGGCTTCTTTTTATGAGCAATGTGGTTTTTCATTAAAGCGTCTTTTTTAAATGAGCCAATTCTATCTGTGTTCGTCTCAGTTGTGGATGTTACATTCTTTTTAATAACAATCAAGCAAAGTTAAATCTATAAATGATGAAGAAATCAAAACCCACACCATCGGTTTCTATGGCCGGACTCCTGTTAACCATTTGTCAACTGAAGTCTTCTTTTCCAAACTTTTTAATGACGGAGATGGAGAGTGATTTTACTTTATTCACATTTATTACTCACAGATGGGTCTGTCCCCTCCTCCCATTCAGAACTTGAAACTGGTCCAGCCAATCACAGCCATTTTCTCAGAATGGGGCGAGTCGGATGACTGACAGAGGCGCGTCCAATGGGACCACCGCTGAAGCATTTAAGTTAATAACCAAGATGGTTGCTGATGATGTAGAGAGGTCCATTTAATTTGCTATGGAGATGGGAGAAAAACCGACAGGGCGGTGTAATTCCCCTAAAAGAACAACAACAACAACAACAAAAGACAACAAGCTGTAGTCTGTTTCCATTTTTTCTGTCATGCAAGCGTTGATAGCACCTCCAGGAAATTGAAAATGACCTGAGAGAATGGGTCTGGCAATACGAGGCTACTACTCGTGTGCTCACAGCAGGAAAAAGCCACAAGGTCAAAATTAATATGGCACAGAATCTTAGGTTCCTCTGACGGTTTTCACACAACATAATGTTTATCATTCATTTGTCTCCTGTCCCTGTGATGAGCACAACTTGCTAACAGACATGTTAAATCTATATAATTGTTTTCTCCTACTTACTTTCTCACGTATATGTGTGTGTGTGTGTGTGTGTGTGTGTGATAAATGTTTAGAGGCAGTTTTATTGTGCAATATGTGTTTGCATTGACTCATCATAATATCTGTCTTACCATGGTCTAGACAACTAACCACACACACACACACATGCGCACACGTACACACACCAAGACTGCTTCCTCCTTCATGTAGGCGCACACGTGAACACACAACATAACTGTCTTGTCTGATCTGTCTGTCTTCTTCCCCCCTCCCTAGCTTGAGGATTTTATAATTCTCCCTGGAGGAAGAGCGTCGCATCTTGTAAAGGAGCCACAGGTCAGAAACTCTACTCCTTTCCAACCCTCCCCCCCTTTTTTTTACGGTGTGGACCGACACTCAGGGGTCTGCATGCTTCAGCACGAATGCCGCATGCTTCTCCAACTCTCCCGGTAACCTCCCCAGGGCTTGACCCCCTTTTTTTTAATTCCCCCTTTGCATGACCACACCTGGGCAATCCAACTGATTTGATTCCGCTTGGCTTTGGTGCTTGTGGAGGGTTTTTTTGCAGTGATACTTTCCTTTTTACCAATCATTGTCCCATTTGTTTTTAAAATGTGATTTTGTTTTCCTTCCCCTTTTTGTTCTTGCTTATCTCTGCTTGGAAGCAAACTGATGGTCTGTGTCGACAGACACATGCACATGCAGCGGCCTGCTTCAAGTCGCCTCCTTGATTGCCAACTTTGCTCTGCAATTGACCCCTTCCCCTGAACAGCTATTGCCAAGGAGTAACTCGGCAACTGTAACTAGGCACGGCAGCTCTGTCAAACTTGTCCACATATCTCCATATATCACTCTGTCGAACTCAATAAACTCAATACCAGGGTTAAATAGCTCCACGCAACAGTAGTAGTATGTATATTTTATATACGGTTGTTGTTGTTGTAAAGGAGTCGCCTGCCAAGTTTTCAGCCGATCCATGGAGTTGATGACTGTTAGCAAGCTACAACCAGTAAAATTACAATTGCAACATTCAGTTGATTAACAAATTAGATATTTTACAGATACTTTGAATTGATTTTTTATAATTTTAGTAGTTTTTTAAGCAAAAATGTCAAAACGAGTTTCATACCTTTTTTTCATATGATGTTAAATGAATATATTGAAGTTAATTGAAATAAGCTACATGACTGACATCACCTCAGACTGGAAGCAAATATAACGCGCACCATTTTCAGACCGAGGAAATAATCAGCAGATTAATGAATAAGGAGCAAGTCATAGGCCTAAACAAAAGCAGGCTTCTCATTTCAAGTTTGTGTGAAATCAAAGGTCCTTTTTTCCCACCAGAAATGTTTTTGAATTGTGAATAGTAAATCTGCCACTGTTATTTTAAGCTGCATATGTGCCATGTCAGAATCGAGAAGTGGACACACGTGGCAGGTTGAACTTCGGGAGGCAGGGCTCCGCAAAAGGGTCAGTTCATGCAAACACCTGTTTTCCAGAGATCAGTACTTTCATAAGTGCTGTCCATGCATTTTTCTTCCATTACTTAAAAATGGATTCACAGTTTTTTAATCTTTTCCTTATTCAGCTGCTTGACCTTTAAGTGACCTAATTTTCTTAAACGCCTACAATTATCTTCATTATCATGAGGATTGAAGTATGCCCAAAATCTGCCGGCCAGATCCCAAAAAAGATTCAGTGTGATACGTGTTAAAAGTTTGAGGCTTGTCTTTGTGTTGTTTCTGCTTGTGTGCGCTCGGAGGGGAAACGGTGAAATCGGTGTTTTATCTGCTGGCATGCCAAGTTCAGAAGGACACACTGTTAGTGTTGTGGCAGCCTGTGGGTGATGGGGTGAGTTTTCACACAACACTCGAAAGGAGGTTTTTGTCTCTGCTGGCCAAAATTACCACCATGAAATCAGTGCCTGCTGAAGACTGTGCTGGGAGAAAAGCACAAGAGAAAGGAGTCCTCCTTCAAGGCAGAACGGAGAGGGGGGAAATACAGCAGGCCTTCATATGTCCCCTGACTGGTGGGAAAGCCGTAATTTGAAAGATGGTTTGCTTTATTTCCTCCTCCTCTATCCACTGCTCGAAAGCAAAACAATCCGTAAAACCTAACTCAAAATAAGGGGAGTCATTTTTAAGATATTTTTAGTCCTCGGGAGTTGAGTCGGAACCTAGCGATGTTATTTGAGACCAGGGGATTCATTGCGCTCCCGGAGCTCGAGTCACCTGCCCTTCGCTGTGGCCGTTTCAACAAGTATCACCAAATGTGACTACCACTCGCCAACGTGGGACCACAAGGCCTTCAGCTGGGGACCACAAGACCTTCAGCTGGGCTTTCGCAGCCTCCCAAAATAGTCCCACGTTATACGCCCCGGGGCCAGGCTGACATCACAGTAGCCTCAAGGAAACTAATTTAAGTGAAAGATTTTTGACTTTGCTGTTAGTGGTGGCTCCTAAGGTTACCAAATTCCACCCCAAGAAAAATGACAAAATTAACATTTTTACCTGAGTGCTTTATTTTGAAGACAATTATCACCTGTATGTCTTTTTTGTATTATTATTTAATATTGACATTTTGCAACTCAGACACTTTTTCTTATAGAGACGGGGGAAAAGACTGCTTGTGCAGGACTCAGGCGTTACGTCATAATTGGCTCCAGGAAACCGATTATTTTGTCTGAAAACTATCTGGGCGATGACATAAAAGGACATTTTTCAGACGTGTAACGGCAGAAGAAGCAGCTCCTGTTTCATAACTCCTTCACTTGTTATTTTTTGCCCCTGCAGATGTCAATAGTAAAAGTCCTCTGCATTTTTTCTCCTCCTTTTTAATTAAAAGAAACCAAGCATGGTGATTATGTTTTCATGTCGGACTACAGAGGCACATTCGGTACTCGCATGGGGAACACCACACTGCCGGCCTTGTTCCTGTAGTTAGCGCACTTCACTTGCCTGTATGTTTATGGGGAAGTTTTTCAACTCTTCCACAACCATGTGACTCAGGGAAAGGGTGTGTTGTTTTTAAAAAGCTCGCCATCAACAGACTAAATATACCCTTTACTGGACCTGACCCCTCATTTGCCTTTGCTGTGGCCACTGTAGGTCGACATGCTAGCTCAGCAGGGGCCCCGACAGCCAGTAATTATATAGGAGCGTTTCCATTTTACCTCCCCTGTATAGTGTTGCCTTCACACTCTTTTCCCTTAATTTAGCTGGTTATTGATGGTCTACCTTCATTTTAAATCATGCCGCCTTCCTCTCTATATAACTAGATACACTGCAGTCTCCGTTTCCAGCCTGTTATGCATCAGAATAGATGGGAATTAATGTTGTGAATGTAGCAGATCATAATGTTAATCCTTGATCTGGCTCTTTAAAAGTTGAATTCTTCCTCCCATCTGTCATCCAGTGAGCTCACCGGTGATAGCACGATGACGGCTGCATCATCTGTTGCATTTTTAGACGATTTTCTACGTACGAACAGTAGTCAGCTGTGCAGTGGGGCGAGGGGGGGGTCATACAGCTGGCAGGGTGTCAGATGACTTCATATGGCTTTGACGCGGTGGCTTTGCACTTCACAACTGTAGGGTTATGTATTTGTCCGCTGAATTCCAGCTGGTTTGGACCAGAGCTGCAGATTTAACTGCTGTCAAATTATCCAGACAGGCTAAGAAGTTTAGCAAGTCAGACTTCTCTTGAAAGCAACAGGGACCAAACCGATTTTACACACCAAAGTCCGTTTACAGGTGTTGGAATACTGCTTCATATGTGAGACACAAAAAACAAAACATGCAATGTGTTTTATGGGGTAGATAAATGACCTGTGTCTGTTCAGGCTGAAGTCTGAAAGTGTGATACGTTGAATAAATCTGGATTTGTGGAGAAGAAAGAAGCAACCTCCTCATCTCTGCTTGAGGCTACAGTATGTGGCATTAATATATAACCCAATGG
Organism: Scophthalmus maximus; assembly: GCF_022379125.1. Classification (NCBI taxonomy): domain Eukaryota; kingdom Metazoa; phylum Chordata; class Actinopteri; order Pleuronectiformes; family Scophthalmidae; genus Scophthalmus; species Scophthalmus maximus. Next base: position 11,462,925 of record NC_061534.1, read on the forward strand.
ATTGGAGCCAATCCTTGCTGACACTGGGCGAGAGGCAGGGTTCACATTGGATATGTCGCCAGTCTATCCCAGGGCTGACATATGAAGACAACCATTCACACCTACTGGCAAGAGTCTCCAATTAACCTAACGAAATCCCTCAAGCACAGGCAGAACATGGAAACTGTTTCCAATCAAGAAGCTTCTAGCTGTATGAGGTCACAGAGCTGACAATCGCACCAACGTGCTGCCCCTATGATGAGTATTAGGGCCATATCGAGAGATTTTGACCATGAAGTTGTAATATTACGAGTATGGAGCTGTAGTTTAATGAAAAATAAACATAATATTTTGAGAAAAGGGAGGGGGGGGGCACCAGGCATTTCCTCCACAAAAGTGGCAATTTCCTCCAGGTCTGTGTTGTTCTGTCTTCGTGTTTTGGACAATCTTTCAAAAGTCCTGATACATATGATAATGTGGTGCTGATGTGCCAAAATATAAAGTATTTAGTTATTTGAGAAACTAAAGCATAACTGAACACTATGCTCCACATTCTTCATTTTAAGGTAGAAGACAAAAACTAACGATAGACAGTAGTCTTAATCCTCAGATGGAAGTGCAGTAGTCTGCAGGAGTTATAATGCCAGTAGCTTAGTCAATACTGACAGAATATAAAGTCTTGGCTGTCTATACTCGAAATGTCCAAGATGGTTCATAAGCCTGTGGGGAAACACAACCCAGAGCTCAGATGCAGCTGGTTGTATTTTGAGACGGGCTCATGGTCCCTCTCTAGTCTTATGAGAGGGAATTGATGCCCACAGTTGGCATTATCGTGTACACATGTGAGCGTGCGAGAGTCTCTGCCACATCTATGGCCAAACTCCATTAATCTGTAAATGACATTGGAGCAGACATCTGTCCCCATCAGTGTGCCATTTTCCGTGCTCTCAGGATTTTGTTTCAAGCGACGGCTCTCTCACTTTCTCGTACAGGCCTGGCTCCAAATAACTCATAATACCCCTGGAGAGTATGAGAGCAAGTACTCAAGAGTCCTGTGAACAGGGAAGCAAAAACAAATGTATTCATTTGTGTTTTGTACGTGTGGCACTTGCCAGAAAAGCATAGTCAAATCATTGGCCTAATATTTATCGATGGACATATCCATTGTATTTAAATATATTGTGTGGGATCCTGGAGGCCTTTCTATTGATTCTATTGACCATTATTGAAAATAATGTAAAAAAAAAAAAAAAAAAAGGTTATTGTTCCTTAACCCTTTTGATTACAGTTTTAACCATGGCCTCCGCTCAAAGTGTACAACCCAAAACTCAGAATAGAGAATAAGAGAGACACAAACACTGCAGAACTGAAAGTGTATGCTGCCTCAACTTTTTTGGCATAAAAATTGAATACAAGGCTTTTAGTAGTACTTTTTTGTGTAGAAAATGCTTTGTAGCCATAGTCACACGTCTGACCTTAATCTGTGGGGATCCTGAGATGCTTCAGGAGACTTGGGACTTTCAAACGATGCAGAACTTGTCAAGGTTGAGTTGAGATTCAGTCGATTACAGAAGAAAACACCACTGTTAACAGTAAAGTGCTACCAAGGCCAAAGTGTCCCATGAGTGGGACGGTGTGTTTTTAAAAAAAGGTAAAAATTTAAAAAAAAATTTAAAAAACCCCCACCCCAAAACACACATTTCTTTTCACTGTGTCTGGTTTCCCTGGTCACAGACCGGCCGTCCTGTGCTTTCATCCAGCCCCTTGATTACATTTTGACAGGTCTATTTAGGAAACCGTCTTTAAAGCAGGCTGATTATCATGAGCTGCTGGTTCTGCATTATCACCTGTCCCACAGCTGGGTGGGACCAGTACAGATGGTCCTGATGATTAAGTCGGCAGCCATACAGCTAAGAAAACGTGGCGTGCGAGTGAGTAACCAACGGTGCTTGTCCCAGTCAGGTTCTTCTGGACATTTTAGCAACCTTCACTTAGTTTCACCATATACCAGTTGCGTCTCTCATGTGATGAATTGCCAGTTGGATGTCGATCTTTTCTTGAGTTGTAAATGTTGACGTGACAACAGCAGAAGTTATTTTTCTCTCACTTCAGTAAAGTTTGCGTGCAGCACAGAAATGGAAACATAATACTGAACTGCCAAAAGAGACACATTTTTTCCGCAAAACGAACTGAGCACATTTCCCATTACACAGTTTGTTTGTGCGTGGTTAGGCCCATTGGTTATTGCAGCAACAGACGGGAGCCGGAAAGGAAAAAATTTCCCCCTCGCCGCGCCGCAGCAAGAGGAAGAGGAGCATCGCTGTGCGCTGATGCTGATGATTAGCGAGTGCATGGAAAAGAGAGCCAGTGAGGCCAAAGGAGTGCGGGGTTGGAGATGTTGGCAGGCAGTGAATGTCCAAGTCCCTCACATCGCCCTCCTCCACCCTCTGTATCCTCACTTGGCTTCTTGTCTGAACTCTCTGGCACTGGGAATGGAAGTGACACGTTGTGATGCAGGTCCTATACGTGACCAGTCACCCTAACGTTTCAATAGGGAAATAGACACAAATACATCCTGTACACCTCTAGGCATTTGAGATGGTCTCTTTATCTCACAAGTCTCTTTTTCACTGTGAGCATGAAGTGGAAACAGATTTTCTTCTTTTTCAATTTAGCTGGCAAAGAGAATTGTAGGGAAGTCTAATTAGCCTTATATGGCTGAGCAGAAAAGAAAAAAGTACATAGCTCTAACCCAATCCCACCCAGTGGTTGAATCTGCTTCCTCAGTGATTTATTATGATCAGTGCGATCATTACGATCAAAATTAAGCGATCGGCACTCTGCTGATGATTTGTTTGTGCAGTAAAAAGCCTTTAAAGTTGATTTTTTTTCTTCTATTTTTTCACTCCGCTTACATATTCAAATTTCTCGTGCACCGATAGGCAGCGCTCCAGTTTCCCCCCTCTCTCTGTGTCCTCTGTCCTCAGTGGGCAGCCTGCCAGTGTCTGTGCCCAGTTAACAGCACAGTGCTGGGAACCCCAAGGCCCCAAGCAGGTGTCAACCTCCCTGCCCAGCCAAAGGAGCTGAGAGGGGGAACACAAAGGGCTCAAAGAGTCCTGCCAGCATGGTAACCGTCTTAAATGTCCCGGGCCCAGTATGGCTACTCCTCTAAATCTCTCAGCGGCATAGGGTTAGATGCCAGTATGCTCTTTCTGCTACTGTTACACAGACTCTCGTAGGGGTTCGGAGCTTTTTTTAAGCGTTGCTCTAAATGGGGATCAGAGCGTGGGGATTGATGGAGAGCGTCAGCAGCGCACGGTTAGAGGGACGAGTCTCATTGAAGCTTTGATTTATGCTGTGCGCCACCAGCGGATTTTTTTTTCCCTTTAAAGGACAAAACAGAGAGAAATGTTGTCTGTCTGGGGTTTTGTCCTGGATTCAGCATTGTTATCTCTGCGTCACCCCCTCGCTCTCTCTGCTCCTTTTTAACAATCGCAGTAAACGCTGCCGTCATTAGACTGTTTATGGATGATCTTAACAGAATGCTTCCAGAATCCAGAGCTTTTGGGCTTGTGTGATCTTTCAAAACACTGGCTTGGCACGGGGCTTTCCTAGCCGCTAAGCTGTCCTGGCATTTCGATTGGCAAGAGTGTAAAAGAGGTGGATGAGAGAGAGAAGCGCTGTTGTTCCATCTCCTTCGCTCTCTGTCCTCTCTCCTCTCTTCTCTCTCTAGCTGTTCATTGTTGACTGCTCTACAGTGATGATGTGGATGTGATGGGGGAGGAGTGGAGGGGAGCCTACCCTCATCTTCAGTAAACAATAGGTCCTTGTGTATCTGACCTCCTCTATAGCAGAGTGGAGTCCATGGCTCAGGCTGAAGCCGGGGATGAAATTCCATCTTCGCCTGATTTAGTCGCCCTCACACTTAAAAAAAAATATCAAAAAAATCCACAATCCCAGCACGAGGGGGTCATATACCTCTGGGGCCATTTGTTCTCACTCACAATCAAATCAATAATCAATTACCCTTTGTCTTGCTGTGGTTGCCCTCATTCATTGTCTACAATACGTGTTGTGCCATATGATACATTGCCCCCTCGGCCGGGTAACTGATTACTAACCTATATTTGAGTGGAATGAGCCACAATGGTGCTACTAGGTCATTAAAAAGTAGTTGACGGTAATTTATCTGTTCTGTGATCGTTTGCTCTGTAATTTTGGTTTAAAAGAAAATCTAAAATGAGGACAAATGACCTGGTAAAGCAGTTAAAACATGTTGCGTTGCTGCTCGTAACACGATATCCTGTTGGTAATTTTTATTCACGAGGTTTTCATTCTTCAGCCACGATAAAAGTTATTCTTTTCAGTAGCTTAGATTCTAAAACCATGTTACTCTGACATGGTGACAAAGCTTTTTGTTTCCTGTGCGTGCTGTCCCCCCCCCCACCCGTCATCTCAATCCATCCAAGACATCCGATAACCTTTTATCCCCGTTTTAGCGTGACCGGCCCACCCATTTTGCGGAGGTGTGCTGCGGGTACTTCAGCTTCTTTTGAAAAACCAGAATAACCTGTTTAGTGCCAGATCACTTTACTCTCTCAGAGGAGTGAAGCAAGTCCAATGACCAGCCAGATCCACCTTCCCTCGGCTTGTGGCTATATCTTTGCCCTTCAATCATGATTGATATTGTAAAAGCCAAATTCGTTGGTATTAAACAGGAGTAAATGTGCCGACACGCTTAAACACTTGGTTGCTCACGATTGGATGAAGAGACAGGAAGTACAAGAGCCTTACAATTGAATTATATCAGTTGGTCACTCCCTCTGTGTTAATGGTATTTACAGAGGAAAGGAAGGTAATCAGTCCTGCTCCGTCCATGTCGTCCATGAATTGAGTTGACGGTCACGAAAAATTTACCTCAAGATTATTTTGCATGTGCTCTTCATTGCGGTCAAATTGGCAAACATGCCACGTATTACACGCAGGATTGAGACCAGCTTTACAGATTTATTTTGATATTTTACTTTAAGCTCTAAAGCTTGTGCTTCACCCCCTGCTTTTCTGTTGACCTAGAACTGTTGTCTTTAAAAACGGCTTGTTCAACCGTTAAAACACCAACTATTTTAGATGAACAACGAGTCCTGACAAAATGACTGAAAGCATCATAATGTTGTTAGTGAAAGTAACCAAATCCTCCATATTTGAGACAGTGAAAGCAGCACTTTTTTGTTTGTAACATGTCATGATTGTTTGAGGCCATTAGTAAGTAAGTATAAAGAATCTGCAGTGACTTGCACTTTACAGCTGTTTGCCCAAGAAAAATGCCTGGCTTTGGAAATTTCATCTTACGGTTTTATTGAATGTGACAACATCAGCGTCCTGAGGTGGGTCATCTGGATAAGTTGTACACAAATGGCACAGGACAACATAATGGACTCCTTATCAGGCACATCCTTAGGTGAAAGCACTGGGAGAGAGAGAGAGCCGAGAGCTCACGATGCTGTGCAAATTGGCAACTGGAAAACAACACGATCACCTGATAAGAACTCATACCGCAGCTACCCGGAATGCTGCCGTCATATCATTGTCATGATCGCCCTCATTGTCATCATCATCCGCCGACGCAAACGGATACACCTATTACTGTCTCGGCCATAGCACCGTTCAGGACAACAAGTTTTTAATAAAAGGGGGATTTTCTTACGCCTGAGGTGTTGAGTTGTTGCATTACTGCTCACAGAGTTTAAACAGTCATGGCATCTGCATGTTTGCATTTTTCATTATTATTATTTCTATTATCCTTGATGCAAACTAGAGTGGATGGTTTTTCTTCTGCTGTAATTCCTGTAACTTGAGGATGTCATCATGTGCTGCGTCCCTCACTCCTCACCGCCTCCTGTCTGCCGCCTCAAGTGAAAGCAGACGCAACCCATTACAAGATGCCTAATAGATGTTCTTCCTTTAGATAAAAGCATGAAAATCGCAAATGGCTTATTTATTTCTCAACGCCAGTGAGAGCTTACTTCCTGTTTTGTGTTGCGTCAAATCACACAACTGCTGATGCATGAAGATGGAGGAGAAAAACATAAGAAGCATTAGTTCCTAATGTAGATTAAGTTTGCAGACTATTGGTTACTTTTCCCCTGAAAAATCGAATCAATGAATCCAGATTTCACATAAATGTCCAGACATTTCATGACTAGTTAAATACTCACATGACAAACGAGGTAGTTTTTTTATATATGTATTTCACATGGGCAATATGTTATTTCACAACAACAAACTTAACTAATTTATTGTCATATTTGTCAAAGAACAAAAAACACACCTATCCTGATGTTTGAGAAGCTGGAACCACTAAATGGTTAATATTTGTATTTTTAAGTAAGTAACGGAAGCTATTAATTGATTAATTGTAGCTCTAGTGTCATAAATACAGTGGTCATAATGTTTTTGTCAGAAATAGCTGTATTTCACATGTGAAGACAGATTATTTATGTATTTTACGTTAAGAGAAGTGTTTTTTTTATATGCTGTTGTCAGTCCAAAAGATCATCGTGACGAGCTCCACTGACCCTGTGTGAGCGTCACAAAAGAGGATGAATCAGTTCTGCCAGCTCTCAGTATGAGGGAAGTGGATTTGATGGCTGTCCCCTTTTAGCATCTGTGCTGCACGATAAGATCCGGCTGTGAGGAACTTGTCCGTCTCTCAGACTTTTCTCCGTGCACCAGGTGTGTTGCTTGACTTTTGTGTTTCTCTGTGTTTCTGTGTGTGTGATTTTGCAGAGGAAACTTCACAGTTCCCAAGTTATCAGAGTCTAACATGGGATTTGGCGTGCTGGGAGTGTTTCTGGGTCTGCTCCTGGAGGTCTCCACCCACGGACCCCACGCTGTGCCTCGGACATCCTGGAGACACCAAGGTGAGGAGCAGTGAGCAGAGTGTTGTGTAAATGGGATACAGCTTAGGGCTGAAGCTATTGATTGGTTGTCATGTGGGGGACAAATTGATAACTAATAATAATAAATTAAATTTAAAACATACAAAACATTTTCTGATATTCGTATGAATCGCCTAATATTCGTTTAACTGAGTGAGAATGTAACTTTTTTCACTTTTACAGTCATTTCTTTCCTTTGTTATCTAAACCATTTCTGGTAAATGTTACTCCGAAGCTCAGATGCTGATTTAAAGAGTCAAAAGACACCAAGTCTAAAGTCGTCTATGTGGGAAGTCATGCTTGTTCTGAGTCTGACTGTATTTATGGGCTCACATGATCTCATAACAAGAAGGTCAGTTCCTCCACTGGTGGAAACTTCTCACTGTACATGTATAGATTAGAGCCAGACTGATTTAATGGTTGGCTGATTAAAAAATGAGCTCATATTAGCCTTTATTTTTCTCTTTGTTTATAATTTAAGTTTATGATTAAACTATTAAATATCAAACCTCAACTACATTTCTTTGGCACAAGGGCTTGATAATGACATCTTAGGAATCGTTGCCAATTTTACATATGTCAATATGTTGGTATCAAAAAATATTTACTCCCTTATATTGGTATCTGCCCCTCAACATCTGTTGGTCCCTGTATTGATAGTGCTTAACAATTTATGAATGATATATTTTGACTGAAGAGTCGCGGCAGATCACTCGGTTACATCTGTTTTCTAAATTCGGCCCATCACACCTACCTCAGTCTCACCACAGGCTCATGAGTTTGGACCTTCACTGTCGGTCAGACGCCGCATCGTTTACATAAATAGCTCCAGTAACTCAGTCAGTCTGTCAGAACCAGTACAGTTCAGCCTTTAACAAAGTCCCTCTGTAACTGCCGAAGTCAGTCAGTGACGGTTCGGGTCTTTGCTTTCATCATTGGGGTGTTTATGTTCAGGCACATGCAACCCGAAGCCACTTGCACCTGGCACAAACCAAAGCCATCCAAACACAATCTCTCTACCGCTGCACAGTACGACAAGTCAGTGAAGTGACAGAAACGTGTCTCAGACATCAGTTTGAAGGGTTCAGCGTCAACAGTAATCAAAGTTGTGTTTTCGTTGGCCTTTGTCCTTGACATTACATCGGGCATTTTGTTGAAACTGTTAGTATTCACTGACGTACCCCCGATGAACCCTAGGTGCAACTGAACCCGGCTGCAACTGGAAACGACCTCGAGGTGAACGTGAAGCACTTCCAGACCATAAAACCACAACAATGGGCTGCGAATAATATTTAAACACTTTGCAGAGCTGAGGGAAAACTGGAGAGTAGAGTAATAATTATCTGTGGGTTTTTTTCCTCTTTAGGTGACGATCACACCAATCAGTCATTTGATCTGTTATGAATATAACATGTTGATCATATCAGCTGGAAATGAAATGCTCGAAACAGATGAATGCAGAATTCGAAAGAAGGAAATCAGGTCACGTGCAGGTCACGTGCAGGTCACGGACGTTTTGGATGCTCAAGTAACGTGATCCAATCCCTTTTTTTGTGCTCAGATTTAGATCTGATGGAGTTCTCGGAGCCCGGGATCTCCAACTACTCCACGTTGTTGCTGAGCGAGAAAAGGGACGCGCTGTACGTGGGAGCCCGGGAGGCCATCTTTGAGCTCAGCAAGAAGAATGTGACAGTCAGAAACAACAAGGTATCAAAGACAAATACAATCTGTGACAAACGGAGATAGAAAATAAGAATACACATATATATTTATAGAAAATTCTTTTTTTTTTTAAACCACAAAGGTTCAGTGGACAGTTGCAGAAAACCCCATGCTGATGTGCACGCTTAAAGGAAAATCAAAAGAGGTTGGTTCAATAACTTTGTTTCATCGATCTTCACCTATTTGCCGTCACAATAACAATTTCTAGTGTTACAAATGAATGATTTGTTTTATCGACTATTGCTTTCCAGAGGGATTGTCTGAACTACATTCGAGTGCTCCAATTCGTGGACGACAAGCGGCTTTACGTCTGTGGCACACACGCCTTTCAACCTCAGTGCGATTACTTGGTAGGTTAATGCTCAAAGCCTCTGTCACTGGGAAACATCGCCCTGCACAAATAAACTTGTGTGTGCTGGCAACCCTACACCCATAAACTGCAATTGAATCCCCATCTTCTTTCAGAACCTTGCTGACTTTTCATTGGACGGTCGAGCTGAAGATGGGAGGGGACAGTGCTCCTTTGACCCCTCACAAAGCTTTACCACTGTCATGGTCGGTGAGTTGAGGCCAGTTTTTTTCTCTCGTTGTCCTCCTGTAAAATGCTAAATAATCTTCAATAATCTGTTTTTGTGCAATAAATTGCTCTTTTGCTGATTCATTTTCTTCTTGTATGTCAGATGGAGAGCTGTACTCGGGGACAGCATTTAACTTCCTTGGCAGTGAACCGATTATTTCCAGATACTCTCCATACCAGTCCCTGCTGAGGACAGAGTACTCCACGTCCTGGCTCAATGGTGAGATGGACCAGTATGTGACAAGTGAACATCTTGTATTAATATAAACAATGTTCGGTTCCGAGCAAATGGATTTTAAAAATGTTTTGTATCTGCTCGAGCCCTATTGTATTTCATTTTATTATCATGATTCATATTAACAGAGTCGTATTAGCTGAGACGAAGCCTCAAATCCCAGCTTTCCTTTAGTCAACTCCGCTGTGCTTTGTCTACAGCAGCCTGTTAGTGTTGAAGTGCTGCTGTTCTCTCATATGTTAAAGATTATTTGGTGAGAGTTCTGACTGAATATGGCGAAATGCTCACATGGTAGAAAATCTGTTGCAGTGCACAAAGCGTCCATTTAGCAGGTTCTCATTTTCTGCTGACACTGACAATGACAAATGTCTCTAGCTAGTGATAATTTTGTGAGCCAACATTTAATTTTGACAGCAGATGATTTAAACCAGACGACTGATACATTTAATTTTTGCCACAGGCAGTTATGTAATACACCTTGTGCTACTAGGATACACCCTCAGTAATGAACCAGGGGTCATAGGGTCCATGCCCGGGCGACACCTGCAGTCTGCTACCAGTTAATCTTTTACTCATATCATATCAGTAATTCAAGCTGATTGACATATTAGTTTTGAATCACACACACGCACACAAAAACTAAAAACTCTTAAATGGAGCACTTGAAGCCAATTTGAAGAATCCTTATATACTTGTACTGATTCATGCACTTTTGGGTAATATCTTCACGGTTGAAAGCGTCAGCTTAATGAATGAAATGTAATGAATGAGGAACATGACAGTTTGGAGAAGATGAGGTGTCGGAAAACATATTTTAACTGACATTTCGTGATTTTGAAGTATAGGATTGGACTCTGCATCCGCAGAGACAGACTATTAAAGGACTTGGATCAGGTTCAGGGTCAAACAAAACCTGAGTGGGACATCCCTCGTGTCTAGTTGTTGAGGTTGAAAAGAAGTTTCTGCTAAATTATATGTAATGGCACCCTCAGGAACAGGAACACAATGAGGCTTTCACAATAACAGATCAATTGCCCCAGTCTTCCTTCCTTGTCACCCCTTTTACCAACACTCTTCTCTCTCTCTCTCCCCCCTCTCTACTTTCCTCGCAGAGCCCAGTTTTGTTTTTGCGGACGTGATCAGAGAAGAGAGAAACCAAGCATATGGCGAGGACGACAAAATCTACTACTTCTTCACTGAGGTGTCGGTGGAATACGAGTTCTTTGGCAAGCTGCTCATCCCCAGGGTGGCGCGCGTCTGTAAGGTCAGTCCACGTCATGCACCATCTGTACATACCGGCAGCCTCCGCTTTTAGCACCTTACCTTTTTTCTGCGTCGAGTCATCTTCTCTTTTTATCTTGCATCTCTAACCTGAGTTAGTTTGTTAACGTTGTTTTTGACAAGAAGCCCAGCCCTCATGGACAACGGAAATTTCCCCCAGAATCAATAAAGCATTAAGAACTTCATCTTCAATCTCATGTAAATCACATTACTTACAAAGCCTTTCCTCTTCAGGGAGACAACGTTCCCTTACCCAACTGTACACATTCATCTCTGACTTTTAGTGAAATTCAGATTTATATTTGACTCTATAGCTTTTTCAGACATGAACTCAAAAGACACAAGTGTCTGCAAAATTGCGACCGGACATTTTCCGGAGTTTGCCGTTCACATATGTCAAACGCAGCAGGAGATGGCGCGACCGAGGCAGGACATGGCAATAACTCTGCTGCCAAAAGCAGTGATTTTGTTTCCAGTCATCTGTTTTCTCCTGCCTCTTTCCTCTGCCTCTCCCCACACTGCCTAATGTCTTCGATATCCCACCCCAGGGTGACCTCGGCGGGCAGCGCACTCTGCAGAAGAAGTGGACGTCCTTTCTCAAAGCCAAACTGGTGTGCTCCATGCCTGAGCTCAACTTTGTCTTTAATGTCGTGCACGATGTCTTCATCTTGAAGGGGTCCGACTGGAGGGACACGGTCATCTACGGCGTCTTTACCTCCCAGTGGTCAGTGATTTTGAAGCAGGGGATCAGTTGGGAGCATGAAGGGGGGGGGGGGTTATTGCAATATATAATGCAGGTCCTTAAATTCACTTCTCCTCTCTCCCAACTCATCATCATCCTCGTCCCACAGGGGCAACGTGGGCTTGTCAGCTGTATGCGCCTATGACATGACTGCTGTGGAGGATGTCTTCTCCAAGGGCAAGTACATGCAGAAGGCCACAGTGGAGCAGTCTCACACCAAGTGGGTGCGGTACAATGGCATCACTCCTTCTCCACGTCCTGGAGCAGTAAGTACTTTGAACACCACTTCATTAATGACGACTGAGCCAAGTTGTTTTTGGAAGCATGTGTGTGAACTTCATGTAGCCCAGAGCTAAAAGCTGCTTAATTAAGTCAAAATAATACTGACCTTAAAAGAAATGACAGATCGGAAAAATCTTGTTTCCCAGACACAGTTTAAAGCTACTTATGAGTTTTGAATCAGAGTTTAATTTAGTCAGGACCACGCATACAGTGGATGTGAGTTTACATCGTAATATTTTTTCTTTTTTTCTCCCTCCACCAGTGTGTTAACAACCAGATGCGACAACAGAACATCAGCAGCTCTCTCCACCTGCCAGACAAGACCCTTCAGTTTGTAAAGGACCACCCCCTGCTGGAGGATCCCGTCCTGCCCATCGGCAACGGGCCGCGCCTCATCACCAAAGACATCAACTACACCCAGATCGTTGTGGAGAGGGTCCGGGCGCTTGATGGGATCATCTATGACGTAATCTTCACTGGAACAGGTTACAGCAGACCAGTTAACACTCATTTAAATTAGAAACTGTTGGTTTTACATGTGTATGTGCTGGTACAGTGTCTCAATCTAATATTTCATCTAGTATTCAAGATTATTTAAGTAGGTTTACACTAGGAAAATATTCTTGACAATAAATAGCTCTGCGTTAGAACGTTTTATCCTGTATCACAACTTTCCAAAATGTGTTTGTTGTTGTTTTTTACTGGATAAAATATTGGACAGTTTGTTGAAATTATTATAAACAGAACAGTGATTTTATCACAATATTGGTTGTGTTTAGTTTGTCATGGTGTCAGATTTCAACCATTATAAGCTTCTTCTTTTTACGCCTTGTTTTCAACATCCAATATATATTATATAAAATATGCTAAAGACATTGATCAGTAAGCCTATAGTTGATATTCCTCAAATAAAATATGGTTCTGTGTATTGATCAGTCTGATCACTGAAAACAGAGTCTAAATCTTTTTTTATTTTATTTTTATTTATTTTTATTCTCATGTCTGGCTTGTACCCTGGCCAGACATGACATAACCTGACTGACAATTTACCTTTTTCCCTCTTTAGATAAGGGTGTCCTGCACAAGTCAGTGGTGTTCGAAGGCGACGTTCATATTGTGGAGGAGATCCAGCTGCTGAAGAACTCTGAGCCCATCAAGAACTTACTGCTGTCCTCGGAGGTCAGTGACTTTTTACACAGTCACAACCGCAGCTCGAAAAATTGTGCTTCGGCTCGGAAAAACCAGAGATGTGCAGTGTGTCTGAACTGTCAGTTCTGTGTGTCTGGGATGTGGTTACTCTGCTGTGAAGATGGGAAGTGACCAAGAACATGGCTTCACAGTTCCTCTAAATCATTTATTTCTTCTTCTATGTGAAAGTTTTTGCTCCGTTTCTTTGGCATATTTCAACTGACCAAGCTCCTGCTTCAACAGACACGATCCCTGTACGCCGGTTCAGACTCTGGCGTTGTCCAGTCACCCACCGCCTTCTGTGGCAGGTACCCGTCCTGCGGCGACTGTGTCTTGGCACGAGACCCGTACTGCGCCTGGGACCGCCGCACAGCTGCCTGCGTCAATATCTTGGATACTCCCACTCAACAGCATGGGTAACTCACTGTGCAGCGAGATTTGTTCCATCACCTGATCTATCAGTTTGTGCTTCTCTCTACATACCGGTCCTCCACTCATGCATTATAATACGGGTTAACCAAAGCAAAACCATCTTTACTGATACTCCATCCAGTTCGACCAGCTCTACAGTCTCAGTCTAGATTTTTCGTTGTTCGGGGTGTGTGCATATGCTCAGCCCGTGAAAGTAATGCATGTTTGTTTGTTTTTTCAGGAAACTAATCCAGAGCCTGGATGGAGACGCTGACAAGTGTCCTTCAGGTAGGCTGCAACATGCTCACATGCTGTGTGATGAGAAAGCTTTACAACATGGACATGAGAGGAAATCATGCACATTTTTAGACTATCAGTGCTTACTCATTTTGTGACCCAAGTGTCTTATCATATAAACCATAGAGTGCATTGAACTGGATGACATGTCAATAGGTGGACATGATCTGCGGCTTCTTTTTTCATATGATATAATATTATAAGGATATGAAGTAATGGATGTTTTCATTTTTAAGGCTGCATAAGTGGAGCTGAGCTGAAACAATGAATTTGCCCCTCAATCTGTTGTTTAGAGAAGGATTCATGTTCCAAATAAGATTTTAACATCCAAAACTCATGATTCTCTCTCTTTTGCCTCGTAGTGCCTGGTCTCTCTTTGAAGGACTACCAGCAGGCGACAGTAAAACCGGGGAGCTCTGTTGATCTGCCATGCCTGGTGCAGTCCAACCGAGCCCAGGTGATGTGGAAGTCCAACAGCTCGGTCCTCACAGAGGCCTCGCGCTTCCACCTCATAGGCGAAAACGGTCTCCTTATTTACAGCGTGGCCCCAGAGGATCAAGGTCACTACGAGTGCTGGTCCGTGGAATGGGCCCCCGCTGCCGGGAAGAACTTCAGCCGCCTCCTGGCTGGATACATCCTCACTCTGGATCTCCCGCCCAGAGCCCCGCACCAGGCGGGCCACATGACCACCACCCTCGGCAGCCAGGAGTCATCGAGCACACATGCTGCTGAAGGTAATGTTAAGACAGAAGGAGCCCCACTAACTTCAGCCCTTGCCCCTCCCAGCTCCACAGCCTCGGTCCTCTTTACCTCCCCACCCCAAACTGACTCATCACTAACCCAGCCCCCCAGCAGCACAGTCAAGATCCAGCCAAAGCTTCTCCCCCCAAGCGCCAGTGTTCACCGCCCAGACAACCAGGACCCAGCAGCTGAATATTTGCAGCACAACAACAGCATCGCCCTCCTCTTCCTCTTCTTGCTGTTCTTCCTCCTCTTCCTGGCTGCATTGGCCTACAACTGCTACATGCAGTACCTTCCAGCTCCCTGCCTGCGCATGCGAGCTGCGCTGCTGGGCAGTCACAAGAGCGCCAGTCAGCCTGAGTATTGTGCCTGTGAAGCAGGCCTAATGGAAGCATCTGCGACTGACAAAATCAACATGACGGAGCAGCCGACGCAGAACGGCAGCAAGGCCACGCAGCACCTCCGGGCGCTCCGTGACACAGGGTACGAGACTGAGCCGGAGTGCGGCAACGGTCGGGTCCCCTCCCACAGCTTTGGAGACGACAGCCCGTCCCAGGAGAAACCTTTCGATGTGGACTGTGAATCTCAGCCCATCCAGTTTGCAGATGCCGATGAACCTTACTGCTAGCCAGAAGCCTCTGTGCTGCTGTTGTTTCTCACAGGGGGTCATGCTGCACCTTCCCACTGCTCACGAGTCTTAGGCGGTGTCCTTTTTATATGGAAGTGTGTTCAGTGTGAAGCATTGAGTGAAGTTCTATCATTACGAGGTTTACGCCGGGCGTCCCACTTGCCTGTGGAGAGTAACCTCCTGCTGTCTGATTTAGGGCTTTTGATGATGAAGTAAAGCTGCATTCATTGAAGCTGCTCTCGCTCACCTTAGTCCAGCAAGTAAAGCTATTTCTTAAATTCCAAATTGGAAACATTATTTACCAAATTGGTAAGTCACTGTGATGTTTTCTAAATTGGAATCGTGTTTTTGTACAGCCTGGGTGAAAAGTGATCTCTAAAAGCTTTTGCAACTTTTTTTTTTATTTTTTAAGCAATGTGTAGGCTATTTGGACTTGGGTAAATACTTCACCATTATAGTGTTTTCTCAGGGATGAATTGCTCGGTACGTCGTAGTCTCGCTTCGTTGTCCAGTGCTGCCGTCTGCAGCAGCTGGCGTGTTTGCCTTCATCTCACCCGGTGAGGTGGTGATGTCGGGTGTGAACATCAGAATAAGCGAATCCAACCACTGTCTTGTGTAGACTCATCCTGTGTGACAATGTTGAGTCTCTCTGTATTTAATTGTTCTCCCTGTGAAGAAGACATTCCCACGTGGATACAACTCTGACGGTCCTGTGTATTAACCTCTATTACTCATCTTTCCCTATGTGGTTTGTTAATAACGTAAATATGTACAGGACGACCCGATGCTTGCTAACATCTATCGTCAGTTGTTCTCTCTTTTTTAAAGGCCCTGGAAACGATCTGAATTTTTTTTTTTTCATTCTTATTTTTAATTAAACATTCCCTTCAGTTTTAGAATCTTTTCAGAGAATTATTATTTAAGAAGTCACATCTGTGGTTATATCATTTTGTCCATCGTGCAAGTTTTTTTTTTTTAAGGAATTCCTTTTTGTTTTTATTTTATTTATTGCAGCAGATTTGATTTTTAGATCTTAGCCGTCACTCATTAGTCTCCCTTGATCTTTTTTGCATGTTCTCCCTGGTTTAGATTTCCTACTTTCCTCAACACTCTTTCTCCACCACTCCCTCCCTCACAGCCTCCTCTCCTGTCGACACTTCATCCTCCCTCTCCACATCTGGAAGTAGCCCTCCCTCTGTCCTCCCTTCCTCCTCCTCTTCCTCTTCCTCCTCTACCTCCGCCTCCTCTGCCATGCCCCACAGTGTGGAGGCTCGGGAGGCAGAGGTGAGACTTTTGCCTCCCCTGCTGAAGGACCAGGCCTGGGGGGTTCATGCCCAGGAGGCCTTCCTGCTCTTCTGCCTCGCCTTGGGTGAGTGGTGCCTCTGACAATGACTCCACTCACACCCCCAAAACCAAACTATCTTCACTTGTCTTTTTTTTAACCCTCCCTTTCCTCTACGCCATTATTTTGTCATTCATCTTTTTTTACTCGCATGCCACCATTTCCCAACACATAAACTAACTGGGAGTGTGTGTGTGTGTGCGCGCTTGTGCGCGTGTGCATGTGTGTGTTTCTGGAATTGGTAATAACAAGCCTGCCCTTTGCTTCAAGGTGTCTGACTTGCAGAATGGAGTGAGTCATCTCCTTTTTAGGTGTCTCACAAGGTGCCTGTGTCATGAGTGAATGTTTAAAAAAAAAAACAAAGCTGGGATTCAACATTAAAACTGTCCACCACTCGGTGATCCGGTTGTCTCAACGTTCTCAATTGTATGGCGATGAAAGGTTCGATTTTATGTACATTATTTAGTAAACAACGGTCTGACGTAAAACATGTAAAATCTAGATCGAGTGGATACTTCTCATCCAGAGTGTTGAGAATCTTTCCTCAGAACAAATTATTATAGGCTTAGTGTTCCTACATCTCAAACGTTCAAATACTGTGCCTGTAAACAAGTGTAAATACAGTATATTTGTACATATGGAAAAACACCTTTGAAGATGTACATAAATCTAGGGGGTCATTTTGGGGCTGTGGCTCTCGGTAGGCAGGCTAAATAAATCTTCCGCAAATGTTTTCAACTCTGTCTTTGTTTTTTTCCAAACGGTGTGGATAATTTGTTTAATGAGTGCAACAGAACACTGCTGCATGTGGCTGAAAGATTGTGATCCTGCTGCATGTCCTGAAAATATCATCAGAGTGGTCGTTGAAAGTACTGTCCAATTAACCTGAAAACAATTCAACGTCAGTCGGCGCTAAAAGCAAAGGCAAAAATCCAACAGTTGGACAAATAAGAATTGACATCAGTGCAAATAAAGGATATGGATACAATTTAGAAATGGCTATAGAACCCAGCAACACGGCACTAACACCACAAACAGACATGTAGAAGAAAAGTCTTCCAATATCGTGTGCAGTACGTCTGAGGAGTATCCGTATCTCGACCGCGATGGGTCAACATGAAGTCCGATTCTGTCCCTCAGGTCCCAGTGATGTCCACATTCACTGGCTAATTAATGGACACACTCTGGACACCCCCATAATGGAGTACCGCCGGCCACTGGGGCAGAGAGAGGTACTAGTGAGCAGCTGGCTCCGCGAGGGGCCGCTGATCAAGGACGCCCGTTACCACTGTGTCGCTGAGGCCAGCACAGGAAATGACATGTCTGAGGTGGACGTCCGCCTCACTATCGGAGGTATCTGTCATTGAATGGCTGTAACGATACACGGCATTATGTTTTTATGACTATACAAACCTGTTATCTCCACATAACATTACAGACCAGGCCCTTGCATTGATTGTTCAGCAGTGCGGAGATGTTTTTTTTGTTTTTTTGTTATGGTTTATTTCCATGAAAGATGTTGTTATTCGACAGATGAGGAGAGCATTCCATCCAGGGATTTGAACCAATGGAGAGGTGCACTCACAGAGCATGAGCAACTGCTAAAGAGATGGGAAAAGGCCTGGGTAGGTCTATGTTCTGGCATGCGAGTGTGTTTTCTCCCAGGCTCACAAACGGTTCTCTGCAGTTTTTCCCGGATTGACTTGCATCACTCGCACCCACCGGTTTTAACCTGCTCTGCGTGTTTGCCTTCAGTTAAAGTGGTCTGAACTCTCCCTCTTTGAACTCTCGCTAAAGAAGTGCAAAGTCCAGATTTATTGGGCCACTGGCAAATATTTTGGGGCACAAAGCTACAGTAATCCAGTTGATTCATTTCCATGAAATTAACAGTTCTAGTGTTCAGTGATCTTTATCCCACAGTGTCTGAATAAGGGGTTCGCAAACTTTAAAGTACTCTGATTAAGCTGACTCAATTACCAGCTCTTCTTGCTTCTGTTTTGGAAAAACTGCTTTTAACTTCAATGCATTTAACCACATTTCTGCACCACATGATCTATTAACCACATTAAGCTAATCACGTTGAAGATAATGAAACACCCCAGTTCCATTATGATGACTAATTAGATTCCTCCAAAAAATACATGCACAAGTCTTGTGATATTTTTCTCAAACTTGTCGAATTTGTTGCTGGTAGCAATTTGTCCTTTTAACACTGATCTCACTTTTCTTGCTCCTATTTCTGCTATTTCCCCCCATTTAGGTTGAGTGTTTGGTTTGAATGCATTTGCACCGCTTGCATGCATCACATGCATTGGATGGGGGGGGGGCAAACCCCTCTTAGAGGAGATGCAAATTTCAGAACATGGCAGCATATAAACCAACAGCACTGAGCCCATAAATTGAAAAAATGGATGTGCAAGTATAATATTGTTAGAGATGACTACATTTAGTTGCTCATTAAGACGTGGAATTCTAATAAAGGAATTAGCAGGGTACAATGCAATTATACAAAAGAAAGTGGATATGAAGTGTTTTCCTATGAAATTCTAATAGTGTTCCCTCGATCCAAAACAGTTTGGTTTGGTAAACAACTTGAACCGGATAATTTGACTGAATAAACCCCTTAATGTTTCTTCAATGTTTGACATCCCTCATCTCCTTGTGCAGTACAGCTCTGCTCTTCCCTCCACAGGAAAGCTGTGACGGCCACTGAGCTCTGTGAGGACGCCATGAGCTCCACTTGTGTCGGCTGAATCCAGGTGTGAACGTGGTCCTCAGCTCAGGTGGAGCACATTTTTGACACTGGAATGACCATAAACAGCGACTATATAAAAAGATGCTTCTGATCACTTCTGATACAGGAGCTTGATGGATCATGAAGCGAAACATTTCACAGCACCGGCGGGGGCTCACCTGGTCGTGATGACGGAGGGTGCTGGGACTCCCTACTTTACCTGGCAGGGGGATTAAGTCATTGGTCGCTTCAGCCTGAGGGCACGTGGGCTGCCTTTCTACCAAAGAATTGCATTTTGTTTTCTATTTTCATTGATTGAGATGAACACACTGGAAGCAGTGCTTGTATGGAACATTGAAACCTGTGGTATATGAGGGTATGCTGATAAAAATATGTTCTACACAATGAAGTATCCGTAGCAGATCAGGCCTGTTCATAGTGAGTTATTTAAGATATTTGCACACTCGCTGCTGGTTCTTCCCCGCTACATTTTTCAGTTTGGAATGTTCACTTGACGGCGTCTTTAACCTTTAGTGGACATTTGTCTTCACAGTCAAAGCCCAAACTTGCTCAAATAATTCAATGCCAGGAATGGGAGCGGGTTAATGTGAGAAGTCCTTTCAGCCGCAGTATTTCTTTTATGCTTGACATTTAGTAAGATGATATCACCTACACAAAACTGGTAGAACCACAGCATCAAAAAAAGGCTTTAATCTGAGGATGGCATTGGTAAATGTGTAAGACTGCATCTTCCTACTTTCTCTCTGCAGTTGAGAGCCGCTGCTCTTGACTACCCTTTTGCCTTTGAAACAGAATTAAATGGGGTGTTTTTGTTGCTTACATTTATTTAAACATCAACGCGTCTTTTGCTTATCGCAAATCCGTCGGTCAACGAGTCGTTGCTCCTGCAGGATCACACCAGGAATGGCACGATAACACATCAACCTTTTCCACAGGAACACCCTCTACCGTCTGAATTATTAAACGAGCACTTCTCCTTGGAAGCCGGCTGTGCCATTTGCAGAGGTTACAACAGTTTCCTTGACTATAGAGACGCCGCTTGCACCAAATATGAGACAATTTAATAAAAAAAAACATGCAAAGAATAATCAAATGTTTTAGTTTAAATATGAAAATATCTGCAAACTGTTCAACTTTGAGGAATATCCAGTGGTATATGGTTTTCATAGGTCAAAGCCCTGTGCCTCAGCATGAAGTATGTTTTAATGTTTGTCATGGTGCCACAACTGGACCCATAGCACCCTCTTGTGACCAAAGAAAGGATCACAAGAAGAAGAAAAAAATACACGGCAATGATAATACATTGTTTGTCAAATAGGTCATGACTTCAGTGTTACAGCAGCAACGTTATCTAAATATGATAATGTGGCTCAAGTCGTTTTACAGCAAGCATGGTCTGACGGTGGTGGAAGAACCTCCAGCCCCACAGCAACAGTAATGCAAGTGCAGTAAGATGTACAGCACAGAATCACGTGATCACCGAACATCACAGGTATTAAGATTTACACAGCATTTAATTCCTAATGTTATCATGACGTAAAACATTTTGTTCAAATTTCTTTCATAATTTTGGCAAAGTAGCTTTAAAGCCAACACCTTGGAGTGTGGGGGAAGCCAGAGGACTATCCGTACCTGGTTTATGGATCATGTAGTGGATCATCTTTGGGACTGGTGCACACCCAGGTGTTAACGTGGGGCAGTTTACAAGAGAATATTTGGCTCAATCAGTCAATTGCCCTTTCTACTACAGAGTATTTTTCTCTTGTAAAAATCTGTAATTTTTTCAGCTTGACAGAAAAGTTTTTTTCTAATGTGGCGTACTCTTCTCTTTATTATGTTTCGCCAAACCGTTGTGGGCTCTTTACTGCCCCCCTGAGGCTGCACAGCAGAACACACACTAAGTGATACAGGAGGGCGCCGCCAATTTAGTGGGTGTTTTCCCCCAACGGCCACAAGGGGAAACAGAGAGTCAATTCCACACTTGAGCAGCAACCGACATAAAGGTGAGATTTAGTTTTACAGGTGAAACTTTCAAACATTTTCTTTTACAAAGTGAAAGAGCTAACGGATGAGGACTTACTGGTTCTTTTGATAAATTACCTCTTGTGTAACGTACAGAAGTTAAATAAGGCGTACAGAAGTATGAGTTGGAAAAACGTGCTAAATGTTGTTCACCTGTATTCATAGAGGTCGTCATTGTATCTAGCCAAATAGTATATTTTGATCCGAGAGATATTTTCAGATGTAGTTTAATAAAATACTAATGTTGTAGCTTTTGACTAATGTAGGCAAGGTAAACAAAAGTGACAGCACGACCCACATTTAGCGTTTTGTGCACCATTGTTTTGATTGGATGATTCATGTCATGTGACCCCAGTCTCACTTCTGGTGATATTATTCTAATTGAAAAATAGACAAAACAAGTATGGCAACAGCAAGGACAGACAAAGAGACATAATAATCAATTACAAACAACTCTCAATGTAAGACATTAGAGAGAACCTCCTTCTTACACCTCAGCCTGCCCGTGCTAGTGTGTTATTAATCATAATATGTTGAATTCATTTTCTATAGCTGCTCTTTGGTGAGTTGATTTTCAGAAGTGGCTCGGATTGCAAATACAGTATAAGGTCAGAGGGTCCATGGGACTACAGAGACAAACACTCATAACACTCGTGATGCGTGAGTGTTGCTTCCGCTGCTTCTTTAATGAACCATTCTCAGAAATCTCAGATGATGCCCCTCGACATCATTATGAAAATGAGCCTCTGGAGGCTTTAGAGCTTCTTGTCCCCATCAAAAAGAATTTGCTCCAAGTCATAAATGAGTTCAAAGGGAACCAAAGGGAAAGATTTAATCTTGTATTATCAACCTTGCATGTGGATTTTGTGTCTTGCAAAATAGAGCGTGTGAGAGGGCCTCGCCTACTAATAACACTGAGAGACTCGAGTGCTGCCAATCTTACCTGTCTGGAGCGTTGAAAACAAACTCGTCAGACTCAAACCGCCCAAAAACTTTATCTCTCTTTTTTGGCCGCTCAGGGGCAGAAAACTGTTTGTTAACAACATTTACAAATCCCCCTTTTCAGTCAATTTTGCAAACTTGTTACTCAACCTTTCGCTCACATTACACTTACTAACTGTTCAGGAGCAACATGATTGTTCATTTGCTGTGCAAACGACACGGTGAGAGCAGTGAGCGTGAACCAAAGCAGAAAGGAAAGATGCAGGTCGGACACATAGATGTGCACGCTTGTGGTCGGACAGCTAAACAATGAGCCGGAACTTATAATGCTCTGCCACACTTGGCTCCGATTTCTCGGCAGCAGAACCTGTCCAAAAATAATTTCAACTTTGTGAGCAAGGAAGTAAAAAAAAGAAAAAACTGTATTTTCGATATATTTGCTTTGTGGACGTAGTTTCTGTTTTTAGTCACAGTAATACTGGCAAAAGCATATCAGATGGTCTCAAAGAAAACTTCTTTAAAAAGGTAATGATATAACTTTCCCAAATCATATCACAGTCTAATTTGTACCCAATGTCCATGTTTTATTGTGAATATTAAAAGTCTACTCAAGCGTTACAAACTCAAATCATGAGTCAAATCTCTGGAATGGTTTTTAATAATGACCCCAAACAAATGGTCACATTTTAGCAGTTGCCCGTCTCGGCCCCTTTCTCTAACACTGGTTATGTTGCTCCGAGCTCGTCTTAAAATAACTCTTGCTTTTTTGAATGTTTTTGGTAACCTGGCAACAGTAGTCAAGTGGAGACGTGTCTGCTTCTTTCCTTGCCAATGGATGCTCTTTTCCTCTGTCTCTTTCTCGTTTGCACTATATGTCTAAAAGTGTGCAAGAACACTGATATTAAATAGCACCTGATTATTTTTTCACACATTACATGTCGTGGACTTTGGGTGATTGTCTGAATGACTTGTATGTATTTGTATGTAACCTTAGTGAATTAAAATGATTATAAATTGGTGCAAGGTAAATTCATGTTTTCAATATTTTGAAAGTATTACCTGTCAATTAATGCATCAGTTGGTTTTGTCAGAAGTAGAATCCAGGGTTATTTTCCCCAAGTTGTCCTTTTAAATCTCTATCATGAGCAGGCGGGTCAGATTCCTTATTCATTTCAGTATTTGCTTGTTTCTGTGTGTGACCTGTCCAGAGAATACGCCATACAGTAAGCTTCCAATGAGAAGATAAAGCCCCCAGTGACCAGCAATCATCATCGTCATCATCCTCCATTTCAGTGGCAACAGATATTCCAGATATTCCCGCCCTTTCCTCTCGGCCCCAGCCTCCTTGTGTTTCTCTCCACGGTGACAGGGGAAATGGTGGGTGGGCCTTCAGCGCCTCGGGATCTCTGCCTTACAGGACACTTGCTTACAGAGGCACCAGAATGAGTGAGTACAGCTTTCTGCGCCTCTGTCCCCATGGCTTCACAGTACTCTGAATAAAGGTTACGCAGCCCAATTGTATGTGTCCCTCTGGGGGAGTCTGCAGAATTTTCTCACATCCACAATTAGACGATAGGGCGAGGCCGCTCGGAGATTATTGCAATTGTAATATATGCATAGATTAGACACTTAAAAACAGCGTAAAACCGTTGCTACTTTCATAAAGACCTGAAAGTAGCAACGGTTGTTTAAAATGAGAGTCGATGTGATTTGAGAGGAATTTGCATGTTGGACCTATGTAAAAAAAAATCAATGATTCAACTAAAGAGGGGGATTTCTCTTTCCTGTGTATTCTGGCCCTTGTTGAAGTGACATGTTGATTCAAGCTTATATATTATAACATCACAAAATATTACAATACTAGTGGTAGGATGCTGATCATACATTATTCAAACAGATTTGGTTCCAATTACGTGGCCAACCAAATAGGTCATTGCTAAAAAAAATATGTATTTGTTCTATTTTTCCTTATACACATAAACAGTAAATTACTAATCAAATGTGTAGGTGGTAGCTGTCCACATGAATGTGGTAATTAAAAAAAAAAGAAGAGGAAGAAGCTTATAATGGTGAAAATCAACGGGGGTTGCATTTTCACTTCTATTATCTGTCCTTGATATGTTTTCTTTGCTTCTTATCCTGTAAACGGCACATGATCTTTTTCAAATTACACAAACATCTCAAATCTGACGATGTACGAAGCACTTTCAAAGGGCATTTAAGAGAGAGAGAAAAATGTACACCTGCTTTCGAAATGGTCTCTTCCACTATTCTGCAAGCCTCCCCTGAATGAGTCATCCAGCTGGCTCCTCATTGGACAAGACCATGCCATCCCTAGGGATTGCCTTGCAGAGGCAGAAAGGCCTCGCTTCCATTCACAGAAACATTGGTATGCCAGCCTGCTATTTCATTCACATAAAAGACTAAATATTGCATGATTTTATTTTTTTTGCTGTCTGCCCTTTTTTCTCCTTTGTCTTTTCGCCGCCTCTTTTGATTTGCGAGGGCTCGTTCTTCTTCTTCCTTGCTTCTGTGTTTGCCTTTGTTTCTGAGGAGAGAAGGCAGACGTGCGGTCTTTTTTTTCTTTCTTTTTTTCTATATTTGTCAGGCAGGAAAGAGAGATGTTGGGAGGGACTGCAGTGCGAAATCTGCAGCAGAGTGAGAGCGGAAGCTGCTTATGAATGAGTGTCAGTCTTTCAGCTTTGCTATATGCTCCTGAGGACATTTTACATGAATGGTGTCTTGCCGCCTGCTTTCCGCTACCGGGGAGACAAAGATGCTCCGTTGCTGCTGATGCTGATGCTGATGCTGATGCTGATGCTGATGCTGATGCTGATGCTGATGCTGATGTTGATGCTGCTGATGCTGCTGATGCTGCTGCTGTTGTTGCTGCTGGGCTTTTTCTCTGTTATCCTTTCGGTTGTTTCGTTGACTCATCTGCCTGCGTCGTTCATACTGTGTCATTTTAGTTTGTTCCATTCACGTTGTTCAGCCAGGAGCGACAACTGGATATTTTAGACAAGCTGTGAATCTGTACCTGCTTCCCTTTTAGCGGAACTGAATTTTCTTTCCTTTTTCTTGCTGATGGAGAATTATTGCTACACATTAGATAGATGCAGTTCAATCAGTCTTGACATGCCTTTATTTTTTAAATTTAGCATTAATTGCTGATTCAAAATATTTTGCACAGAAACAATTATTCTAAGTGTTTTATCTAGCCATTGGTTTTCTGAAAGTACAAACCTGAGAACCAGGAGTGATGTCTACCTATGTTCTGCAGCTATTGTAAATTAACATAGACAGTATATTCATTATGTTACGAATTTCCTGTAATGCTAGAATATCACTTGTGTCGCTTCTTTCAACGATTTATAGAGGGGGTTTTTAAAACACCCTCACATCTTTATGACCAACTGAAATAGATTTTATTCTTGAATCAAAGAAGTCTTCTATTTTTGTTGAAGTGGAGTTTTTTCTGGCACTGGGATTTCAGCAGTCAGTTAAACGGATGATGAATGTCATCACTTAATATATCATACATTCTGTGATTAGTTCATTGTTCCTCATCCACCTATCACAGCTTTCATCAGTTCATTTATCCATTTTATGGATAGAAATTGTTAGAAAGACATGAATTTGTGCCAGTTATTATGAATATATATTTTTTAACAATGTTAAATAAGCAAGCTACCTCTCATCTAATCGTTTCCCGTTCTCGGAAAAACAAATGAGGGGGAAAGAATTACAGCAGATTAATATCAGACTGGGGAATTTAAAAATTGATTGGTTCTAGTGTGCTGTAAGTGGGAGTTTTTTTTTTCTCCTCCCTCCAACAGGAAGTGATTTGCAGTGTTCAGCAAGCCTTTTGTTGAGAAGGTTTTCTCAGATCAGTGAGTCATGCTTTTGCTCTGAGCCGGCAGGCAGGCAGGCAGGCAGCAGGCAGTAGAGAGTATTTTCTCTTCCCTCGCAGTATCCGTGATCAGCGGCAACATAGATCTTTCTCTGTTCTCTCACTTTTTGGCTAGAAATCAGCAGCAGCAGTAGCAGCATCACCACTGGAAACTAAACAAGCTGCATCAGAACTCTGGCAGCCTTTTAGAGCCCCCCCCCCCCCCCCCCTTCATCCTTTTCCTCCTCTGCTTCAGTGTTGTGTTTTCATGGATTGTGTCTGTAGATTTCTCTCTTGCGGATTGGATCGCAGCTCTGGATTTTACTGAGAGCAGATTGGACTTTGGTGGCAGCAGCAGCAGCAGCAGCAGCAGCAGCAGCAGACCAACACAACCGCCACTGTAACCTCAGAAGAGAAAATTACAGTCAGGTGGCCTGCGATTTGCTAAAAGGCGTTTGCTGCCTGTGCTGCTGCTGCTATGTTACAGGAGAGGGTAATCAGTGCGGCTCAGCCACGTCTGCCAGCACACTTGTGAAAGAGGCAGGCTGTGCGTGTCGGTTGGTGGAGAGTGGGGAGAGAGCAAGAGAGAGAAGGGCATGCTTCACCGTACCAAATACAACCGCTTCAGGAATGAGTCAGTGACATCCGTCGATGAGCTTCTCCACGGCCTGTCCATGAATCCCAAGGTCTCGGCTACCCCCCAGTCTGCAGCCGAGACATCGTACACTCCTCCGACTGACGTCCAGCCCTCCTCCACCACCGCCACTGCTTCCAGCACCCCCACCGGCCACGGGTCTGACCACCTGGAAGATGGAGGCACCACCCTCTGCACCCTCATCAACAAGGTGTCCAGCCTGAAATTCAGCAACTCGGGCAGCCTGCTGGGCATCAAGGGTCTGCCCTCGGCCGTCAAGGACCTGGCTGTGTCGAAGCTGCAGGGGGGTGGGGGGTCGGGCCCGGCCGGCTCCAGTGGCCCGAGCCCCTGTGCGGCAGCAACAGCGGCGGCGGCAGCCTCTGGTGTGGGCTTCTCTCAGTGCAGCTCGGCCTCCCACTCAACCCCCTGCTCGCAGCTGGAGACAGCCGCCAGCATGAGCAAGAAGAGCAGGCTGGATGAGCTCCCGCCCGGTGGAGAGGAATGGAATCCGGGTGGAGGTGGTGGACTGGTGAGCAAACCCTCCAGAGGATGGCTACACTCGAGCGAGAAGATCTCTGGTCCAGGAGTGACATACATAGTGAAGGTTGGTGGTCTCTAATCCTTCCCTGTCTCATTTGTGCTTTTGGTCCTCTGTGTGTTTCGTCCACTGCATCGTCTCTCATTTACTTAAATGACTCAAGCGTAGCTACCTGCAAGTTGGGCCATAAAGTGAAGATAATGTAGATTTATTTTCTCATCAAAACATGCCCTTGAGTGGGCGTATGTTGGCTGGCCACAGCAGAAGGCTGAGCGAAGGAGGAGCGACTAGAAAACAGACATTGAATAATTTAGACAACAGAGAAGGTCAGGCATTGGGGGGGGGAAATTAAAGGAAACAACATAAGATTTCAAAATAAAGGCCGTGATTATCCTTTTGAGCATTCTGTAAACATTTCCATTCATTTGGCATTTCTGTCCATTATGTGTACGTGGAGCCGCGGCGTTATGCTTTTGTATCCATGGTGACATGTTATTTCCGTACATCCGTATGAGCTCCGTGGCTGTTTTAGCCCAGCGATAGTGAAATGATACACAGAGCATGTTTGCCACATCACATCCGTATCGCACGTCGATGCTGTTCAGATCGTCGTACATCATTCAAAGGAGCACAAGTTGGCGCATGAATGTCATCATGCCGGCAATGAGTCACTGGCATGAGGAGCGATGATGCTGAGCTCGAGCTCGCTCTTCAGCGTGTGAAGTGAAAACAGAGCAAGCCATTTTCACTAAACGCACAAAGTAGCAGTCAATAGAACATTTACTGATGTTACCTCTTTGTCTTTTTTTCATTTAAATATTTGTATTCATGCAGCACCTTAAACAAAAGCAAAATGTAGTTTTGGGTGGTGCATATGCACAGTAAACAGTGATGCCAGGTTTTGTATTTTCCGAATTAAGTTACACAGTATGATTGCCATCATATGACACTTACTACAACTTGCCTGAACAAAGCCCTCAGTATCTGTGACCAGTGTGACATTCCATTAACTGCATTAGGGCCGAGAGCTCCCATTTGTCCAGTCAATGGTGCTGAAAGCGTCCACACTGCGAGGGGGGGAAACGGGTCCAGTCGGTGCTCCCCCATCCCCCTGCTCTCCCTGGGGTTTGAGTCCTGTGTGTATTGAGTTCAAAATGGTGCTCCGCTCACAGCACTTTCAATTAGCGTCATGTGGTCAATCCTCGCACATCATGCGCCATTACTGTGAAGGGACATTGATCGACAGTGACATTGTTTACACTCACTGTCTCAGCTCATTTGTTTATGCCCAATATTTGCTATTTCACACAAGATTTTGAAGTATTCCTTTGATGTCATTTTGGAACATTATTGCTTTGTTTTTGGTGCAATCATATCCATAAGGAAGATGTTTAGCACTTTTTTTGGATTATTTGATTATTTTTTATTAGGGTAGGTTAGCCACTGTATTTTGGGGGTCAAAAAATATACTCAGGTGTGCGTGTATATTTCAATTTATTTTTTATTTATGTTTCAATGTCTGGTTTCGAAGCTATGAAGTTTTCCGCTCATTGAAATGTGTGAAAATTGCAAAGACTCTATCCTTGAATACAAAACTGACATGAAGTGTATATAGCTAACTTGTTTGCATAACGTTGCTTGTTATTTACACCCAGCAGATATAGAACGATATCATTTATTTTGAGTCGTGTTTCTTGAACACCTGCTGAGTGTAAGTGTAACATTCACTCTCATTTTAGCTCTTCTTTGGTCTCCACCCCACATCCCGAGGAAAATATCTGGCTCTTCATCTGTTAAGTGCTCCATTGTGTCCATTGCCTAGTTGCAAACTGAAGTTGCTCACTGAAAATAGTTGCAAGTGAGAGCGGTAAAGGTGAACATATACAAATACATATACAGTCTCTTGCAGGCAAGTACTCTTGTGGTCTGTTAGCATTTGTGGCACGCTATAATCCATCCTTGTTCATGATTTGTAATGGTGCAGATTCTCCATATTATCCAACATTTGTTAATACTCATTCATTCATCGTCTACCGCTTTATCCATTTAAGGGTCGCGGAGCCAATCCCAGCTAACATTGGGCGAGAGGCGGGGTACACCCTATCACAGGGGCCACATACAGAGACGGACAACCATTCACTCTCTCACATTCACACCTACGGTCAATTTAGAGTCTCCAATGAACCTAACCCCATTCTGCATGTCTTTGGACTGGGGGAGGAAGCCGGAGAACCCGGAGAGAACCCATGCATACACGGGATTCCGGACACCGGGATTTGAACCCAGAACCTTCTTGCTGTGAGGCGAAGGTGCTAACCACTACACCACCGTGCAGCCCCTAATACTCATTGCATCAACCAATTTAATTAGTCAAGTCAAGTCAGTTTTATTTTATAGCACATTTCAAATGACAAGCATAGATTACTCAAGGTGCTTAATGATTAGTAAATTAGCATGTTCATTGATCGTGTTTTACCCTTTTGATCTGATAAATACTTTATTGACTGAACAGAGCCGTCTAAAGTTTTTGTCGTACACATAATGCAGTAGCAACATGTTTTCTTTCTTGTTTAACTGGAGTGAATAATATGAAAACATTTTTTTTTATATATTTGGTTGTGGACCTCAGATGTACTTTGGCTATAAATGTGATCACTTAGAAGATGCTCTTCGGAGCTGGCCTCCCATTGATTTTCATAATTAATCTAAAATTCAGTTTTACTGGGTAAATCATGTTCTAGTTTGTTGTACATCATGAGAGAAAACAAGTGTCCATGATATGCTCAGAATAGGCCTCGACCAATTTTAGAGCTGTTTTTTGAATTTTGCACTTCACACTCACTGTTCTAAAAATAGAGAATTTTGCAAACGTCACGTTGACAAAATGGTATTTGTTTGCTGGTACTTGCAAAACGCTCACCGGTGAGCAGGGGGCCTCATAAAGTGAAAGTTATGATTTTAATAACCTCCTTTTCTTTCCTGAAAGGCAGCGGAAAGAGGACCGGTAGTGTGTCTGGATGTCTGTTTTGTTTACAACAAGATTATGAATGTGATTCTCATAACGATAAAAGCTCGTCAGCACAAAATGTTCCCAGTCTGTGCAATATTAATTAGAGGAGGCGTTGTAATGTGAGTAGGTGGCCTGTACTGACGATGGCTTCATGGGATAGGAGGACTACAGTCATCTCATATGGCACAGTAACACACTTGCAGTTTACAAATCATTTTATGATGAACAAGCATTGATTTTATCATTTTTATTCCTCAAAACTTTGCATCCACTTTGTGTCAGACCTTGGCATTGTGGACTCCTACGAGATGTTTCTTTTTCTTTCTGCTTCTTTAGAAGCTAGAAAATTATGAAAGCAGCAAGTTTGTGAAAACACATTTGCTGATTCGTTACAGGTTGAAGTCTTTCTCAGCTGTTATTTACATGAGCAGGTGAAGGTGGGGGTGGAAGGAGGATAGGCACTAATGACAGATTTAATATTCAATCTTCAATCACATCTCTCACATATGCATTGACCAGTAAGGGAGCAAGTAATCGTTAAAAAGAATTTGTACTCAATGTGTTTCGTTCAGACTTTATTTTTAACTCAGTGACTCATTCACCAGCAACACAACCAGGCACACGACACAATAATGATAACACTGATAGTCAGGAAGTGACCAGTTTTTTCTGGCAGGGGTACTTATTTTCTCCCATCTGATAGCTTTAATGCAATAAAACCAGGTAATGTACTCCAAGATCACACCCTCTCTCTCTTTTTTCCCTTTACATTATAACGTGTATGTCACAACAATGTTAATGTCCCTTACTGAATACTTTA
The DNA here is from genome assembly GCF_022379125.1 of Scophthalmus maximus. Taxonomy (NCBI): domain Eukaryota; kingdom Metazoa; phylum Chordata; class Actinopteri; order Pleuronectiformes; family Scophthalmidae; genus Scophthalmus; species Scophthalmus maximus. The sequence goes on from NC_061534.1 coordinate 11,493,898, forward strand.
TTTCACTCAGGCTTGTCATTCTTTGCTTTCCAGTACCTGGGCTGTATAGAAGTTCTTCGATCAATGAGATCCCTGGACTTCACCACAAGGTCACAAATAACAAGGTATGTTATGTTCACAAATGATGTCTTTTTCCTAACTTTTCACAGTTTAATAGATTTCCTGTAGGATAAACCATATTTTTGTTTGCAAATCCTTAGCTGAAAAACTAGGAACATTTTGAATTAAATTTTTTTGGGGGGATTATTATATTAAAATCATCACAAATGCATACAAATCATATAATACTTCTTGACTGATGGTGTCGCAGTAAACGGTTTAACAGAACTGTGGCACCACTTAAATCTCCAGGAAAACAAACAGACATAGCCAAAGTCTGTTATTGATAAATTAGCTATTTGTCATTTAATGAATAAGTTAAATTGATTTCTGTCACTCTGCTTACACAAAGCAGTCGAAATTCCACGATGAAGAACACATGAAGTTTATTAAATGTACACACAAACATTTTATTTAAAATTATATTAAAATTGATAGTATTTTTTTGAAAATAAATCATTAATTCCTATAAATACCGGACCATAGTCAGTTGACCCCTTACCATGAAAAGTTTTAATGTTTTGCTTTGAATCGCAACTATTAAAACTTGAATTGCTGACTGCTCTCGAAGGTATTATATCAGACATTCTGCAACCTGGCTCAAGAGAAGCTCAGATTAAATGTAATAAGATTTGTTCTGTGTTAGACGAGGTTTAGGCTGTTTGCATGGAACCGTCTGTGTGTAGCTTTAAAACCATTGACCAATGTGCAGTGAGGCAAAGGCCAACAGTGAATCGGTTTGTGTCATGTCCACTTTTCTGCTTGACACATGGTGGCCTTCTCTCTCTCTCTCTCTCTCTCTCTCTCTCTCACTCACTCTCTGTCTGTCTGTCTGTCTGTCTCTCTCTCTCTCTCTGTCTGTCTCTCTCTCTCTCTCTCTGTCTGTCTGTCTCTCTCTCTCTCTCTCTCTCTCTCTCTCTCTCTCTCTCTCTCTCTCTCGCTGTGTGTTTGTGTCTCCAATAAGGAGAGAGAGACAAACAGAGAGAAATCTATGTCTCATGCCGTTGCTATTATTAGATTTTTGCTTTTCTAAAAGAACCCACCCACTGCCCTGCATGGTTTATCCAGTGGATATAGAAATTCATATTTCTGAACCTGTCATGAAATCAGAATTCGCTTTGCCTCAGAGGGAAATCTGACTTTTTCTGTATCAAATCAACTTTTTCTGCTAGCACCAGTCTTAAAGACAGGGTTAGATGTCACTCTGTGATGTGTACCTGACTGTTTACCAGACACAGTTATCTGGTTTCAAGAGGTTCATTGTATTTGTAAAATCACTCTACACTACATATTCTAAATCACGTCTCAGGCCTCTGGTGGCCAAGGTGATTTCATTGTATGTAACAACCTACTGTCTATGTAACAACCTGTAGAATACTTTAAATTATGATTCTTTTTTTAATCTTTCTCAGCTTGTAATTTTTATCAAAACATTTTTTGGGGGCTTTTAATGATAGGACAGTATTCAGTGTGAAGGAGGGGGAGAGTGGGGGAAGACATGCAGCAAAGGACCGGGGTCGGAGTCAAACCCACGGCCGCCGCAGGAGGACTCAAGCCTCCACACACGGGGCGCCGGTGCTACTAAGTGAGCTAACCGACGCCCCCTTTTCTCTATTTTAAGTAATATTTCATCCTATATTAGACACATAATCAAAACTGATTGCAGCACTAGCAAATCTATCTATACACTTTACTTGGTTGGCTTGACATTGTCCCCTCCACAGGTGATAAAAGATCGACAAGTCCTTTACAACTGAAATTTGAGGCCAAAAATATCCTAAACATTCCTACAGTTTCGCTTGCATGGAGTTTATTTCTCTTGTTGTTAAAATTGTGATAACTAGTCAACGATGTCTGATAAGATTTTGAGCCAAGTTAGCAACATGGTTATAGATATGACATTTGTCCAGACTGAAACATCTCGGCATCAGATTGCCATCAAAATCTAGTTCGGACATTCATGGTTCCCAGAGGATAAATCCTACTGACAGTGGTGAGCCCTTGTCTAGATTTTGTCTTGCTACCGTGAGGTTGACATTAGTGAAAACGAATTAAACTACGAGAATGACTTGTAATCATTTTTGGCTTTTTATATCCTGCCGTCATCAGGTTAGAATTTTTCCAGTACTTTGCTTTTGGCATTTGCAACAGCCACAGTTGTACTTTGTATTAAGAGCTAATTAGCTAATTTGAGCATTTTAAACAAAAATGGTGAACATGATAGACATTATACGTGTTGAGCATCAGTATTTCAACATCATTTTGAGCATGTTAGCATGCTGACGATAACGTCTACAGCCTCTCGCAGCCACTCGCATGACTGTATGTACTGTACCTCTTGTTCCTGCCGATATAACTTTGACGAGAAAATACATTTCTCGTCAAAGTACGTCACACGGACTAATTTAATGCCAAAACAACCGTGATTCTTTCCCTGTCCCTGGTCACCATCTTGGCTTCATTGCCCTCTCTTCCTCCCTCTAGGGAAGCCATCAGCCTGGTGTGTGAAGCTGTTCCTGGGACCAAAGGAGCTCTGCGGAAGAGAAAGGTACATGGGTGGAGAGAGACGGAAGGAGGGATGGATGGGGGAGGGAGGGATAAAAAAAAGATGCAAGCGATTGCCACAATGAGAGAGCTGAGAAAATGAATGTTCGTGAAATGTAAATTAGATAGAAAAAAGAGGAAACGGCATTAGATATTCATTTATCCTATCCGTGTTCTATATATAGCACTGCCTCTGTAAGTTATTTTTCTCTCATCCGCCCTTCATGTTAAAAGAGAGGAAAAACTGAGATCGATAGAGAGAGGAAAAATTATGAAACAGAGAGAGAGAAAGAGAGAGAGAGAGACAGAGAGAGAGAGGAGAGAGAGAAAGGAGAAAAGAGAAAGGAGAGAGATGAAGAGGTATGGGACTGTATGTGCGTGGGCGTAGCTCCGGCCCACGATGTATTGCACATCGCGCACACAGTGCTTAGTGACTCATGTGGTGCACAATATCTGTGATCAGGAGGCTGAGCTGTGTGTGTGTGTGTGTGTGCGTGCGTGTGTGAGCGTCTGTCCTCTGTGTGCATGCACATGGTGTGTATCCACAGCGTGTGAGGAGACTGTGGGGTGTGAAATGAAGCATTACTCTGCTCTCTAGAGCTTGTTCAAATGTCAGGGAAGAGCATATTACACTAAATCAGTGCCGACTAGTTTCTCTCTCAGAATATACGTAAGATACAAACACACTCTGAAACTTTAGCTTGATACTGAGAATCCTAAATGGGTTTGACTAATTTCATTTTGCGTTCTTTCTTCTTTTTTTTGTCTCTTCTCCTCATTAAAAAAAAAAAATTCCACAGCCTTTTAAGTATCCAAACTGTATCTCCTTACACAGTAGCTTGGCTCAGTCCAAAGGTACTCAAATTGTCTCACTAGATTACCACAAGTAGACTTTAAGATATACTGTATCTTTGGTGAAAAGGAGATTTTGCTTTCATTTGTTTTATTTGTGTCCGTCTGTCTGTGTCTTCCTCTGATCCACTCAGCCGCCGTCCAAAGCTCTGTCCAGTATCCTGGGCAAGAGCAACCTGCAGTTCGCTGGCATGTCCATCAACCTAAACATTTCCACCAGTAGCCTCAACCTGATGACCCCTGACTGCAAACAGGTCCGTTAGTAACCTTTAACAATTCATACATGTGATAAATGCTCATGATACTCCTATGACAGTACATAGGAGTAGTAGCAGCTTTTACTGAGTCAGGAAAGGGGAGATACCTAAAAAAGATTCCCTTAAGAGGGCCACAGAATATGCTCAACAATTTATGAACCACATACCCCAAGGATGATATGTCAATTGTGTAATAAAAAGGTGAAAAAAGGTGAGAAGAACACTTTTATTCCCAAATTTAGGTTGTCACCATAACGTTTAATTTTAATTGTTGCAAAAGTGATGAGATTTTTGTTTTGCCTAGAGTGAAGGATGTCTTATTTGAGCAATTTAAAAAAGTACATGACCACTCCTGACGTTACTAGAATTACCAGAGGAAGTTGGCAGCTTGACATTCTCTATGCAATAATACTTTTTCAGAAAAGTAGCCAGAGTTAAAGGTCCAATGAATCGGTCCATTGCAGCCCTATACATGTGTGTAGAGCCTGTGTAAGATGTAATGCAGTAACGTTGGTTAATCCATATGTACTGTGCGATTTCACTCCTGACAGATCATAGCCAACCATCACATGCAGTCCATCTCCTTTGCATCGGGTGGAGACCCTGTGAGTCGCTCAGTGGCCTGTTTCAAATGAACTAGCATCTGTGTTTTGTGATATTGAAAACCTAAGATATTATATTAATACCTTATTATACTATACTACACAGTGGCCTGTGGGCCGGACCAGCCACTATTTTTACATTTATAATTCATTTATAGTCTTGATTTAATTACTTACTTGGAAAGTATGGATTTCAACTTTCCCCATCAGTGTCATTAAAAACTAAACTAACTGAATTAATATGAAATAATGGTAATACATCAAGACAAAAGGTTATGGTATTTTCTAGTTGGTCATTTTTACAACACTTGTAAAAGATGTAATTTTTTTCCTTTTTAGGACACGACAGATTATGTTGCCTATGTAGCCAAGGACCCTGTTAACAGAAGAGGTATGTGTTCGTTCCTTTAATTCCCTGTAGAGTGTCTCATATCTCACATGCAACGTGCTCATTTTAATTTGTTCCTGTGACTCTCGTCAGCGTGTCACATACTGGAGTGCTCTGACGGTCTGGCCCAGGACGTCATCGGCACCATCGGCCAAGCCTTTGACCTTCGCTTTCAGCAGTACCTGCAGTGTCCCTCCAGCAAGCTGTCCTCCACACCACATGACAGGTAAGGTGTTCACGACGCGCGCATATAAAACACAACAAAAAGATAACACATTGGTTTAAGTATTGAGTTTCATGGTCGTACCATCTTTGTTTTTCCCCCCAGGGTATTAAACGTGGAGGAGTTACCATGGACAGAAGAAGAGGAGGAGTCAGCAGAACATCCTTATTATAACAACATCCCCGGCAAGATGCCACCGCCTGGAGGCTTCATCGACACCCGGCTGACCAATCAGAATGCAGCACAGGATGGTTGCCAGGTACAACTGATAAAACAAATTAAGCATGACGTTAAACGGACTTACAGATATCACACTGATTTCATCCAGCATCATCCGAATAAAAACTAAATCCAGATGACAGACAAGTCATGCAATGCCTTTGTGTATATTTATTTTCTGTGGTGTCACAAAGAGCTCACTAAGAAATAAATGATTTTGAGCATTATTGATATGATTAGACTGTAAATTGCGAATTGTCAAACTATGTCAAACTTCACAGAAATGAAAGTTTAAAAAAGTTCAAAAGTTTGAACTGAATTTAATGGTACGATTGATAAGGGAAAAATCGCCCATTCTTGTTTTGACATCCACATGTATAACCATGGTTACCAAATGATTTGAACAGTACATTGCCTGCATAGATGGCTATTAAAATGGCTACTTGAGCAGTTAGTAGATGGATTTAGCGGCAGTTGTAATTATTTTGAAATCAAACATCTGCAATCACAAAATACTGTGGTTACATTTTTGAATTGAACATATTTATATTGGGTCATTTCTAATATCAACTCATGATATCCATTTCTCCGTTCCAAAATATTCACTGTGTGTCTATATTTCATCAGATTGGCCCAGGTTCAGTAGATCAGACATATTATCAGGGGAGGCACTGTAGAGAAAACTGGGGCGATGAAAGAAAGCCCATATTCATACAACAGGGTAAGAAAAACCCATGCTTCCCACTATCTAAATACATTTCTTTGCAGAATGTCATCACTTCCATCACCTTGACTGTGGTTGTCTTTTCTAGGATCGTTTGATATAAGCAGTCTGTCCGACAGTAAAGGTCAGGCACCGAAAACAGCAGAGATGCCCATGTATGTGAACACCCAGCAGATCGATGCCCAGGTACTCGCAGCACTCCAGGCAGAGGCGGAGCATGTGACAAAGGGGATGGCAGCTGCAGCCAAAGAGAGCCCACAGAAGGACCTGTTTGACATGAGTGAGTCTTGTTTGGCGGATGTGACATTTAGCTTTCACATAGTTTGGTGCATTTTTATTCAATTCAGTTTGTACCTATGATGAATTTCTTACTCATTTAAAAGTGTCGGAACGGTGTTTGTGCCTTGACGTCAGAATAACATTGTAAGGAGACTTTCAAATCAGAGATTTTAATTATAGAGGTTTCCTAGCTTTTGTTTTCTTAGTGACTTCGGTGTGGCATTGTAATAACATCATGTCACAATGAAGACAAAAGGAGGCCAGCAGTAATGTCGGTGCGCTGCTTTATTCTCGCCTCCTTTCTCCTTAGTCCTTAGCTTGGGTATTATTATAACACATGAAAGATCAGTTACATAAGGATTTGTGTAACTACTGTATCTATGAAGAAGCCATGACACAAATTACACATGTGAGCAGTCAACTATACAATTCAAAAGTGAACTGTCATCGTAGGGAATTCAAGTTGTTATTTAATGTATTATTGTCCCCCTACTGAGTTCTTCAACCGTTATCAGGAACATTACACTTTGTTCCTCTCCTAACAAACGCCAGCACACCACAACTTATTCAATAAATCAGTAATTGAATTACTATAAAACAGACTATATAGAGAAAATTAAATTGACCTATAATCGTCATCGTCATGCTCCTCTAACTTTGTTAGAGACTATGCAGACAGGTTTAGTGGTTACATCTTCTTGGGGTTACACCCGATTCCTTCTGTTCAAAGATTGTGTTTTCTGTCTTCGCCCTGCGTACACAAGTTTTTTTAAACTCGTAATTACTTGTGTGTTACCTTGGTAATGGGCTGCCAACTGTCGGGCATGTACAGCACTTTGTCATCAGCATATCATTGCATCAGTTCACAAATTGTTAGACATATAATGTAAATCTATACCTACATTTACATACACTTGGTCTACTTTGTGTAAATAACAGAGACAACAGATTGTTTTTCTACAAATGATAATAACAGTCTCCGAATGTAATAACGTCATATTTCTTGTATTCCCCAAGTGGAATACCCATAATCACAGAGAGGTGATGAAGCACAAAAAGAAGTATACTTACATATTCAGTGCGTCAGTGAATCCCCCCATCAGAAGCTGATGAACTTCTGGCATCAGAGACTCACGGTTTCCCAAACAAGGTGTTTGTGCCGGACATATCACAGCGGGGGATTGTTAAAAAAAAAAAAAAAATGTAATGAGTTTATACGATTTGTTTGCTCTGACTAGCGCAACATGAGGTCATCAGATTCCTCAAAGGAGTGTTAATATAATATAGAAGAATAGAGTTTAAAGTTTCATTCCGATTTAGCTAGCAGTTTACTTCCCCTCTGCCTGTTGCAGGTGCATTGCTGCATTTCTGGGCACACCACTGTCACACCACTGCCACAGGAATATGTATGCGTGCACAAGACAAGCAAAACTGGGACCCAGTCAAAACCTTGCTCTATAGCACTACTAGTGGTCAAAAATTCCACAGGGGACCTGTACACTAATGACGAACTTGCACTTCCAAGATATACCATATGTTTATTTTCATACCAACAATTAATTAATGGACTACCATACTTTACCAACCTTGACTTCTGTAGGATGTCAAGTTAAAAAATCTGTTCTGGAGATATCCTTCCGCTATTGATGTATTATTCTGATACTCCCCTCCTACTTATAACAGAGCCCTTTGAGGATGCAATTCAGTCGCAGTCCCATCCGCCGTGCCATGGCCAAGCCCAGTCCCAGATGTCTGGTCTTCACAAGGCTGCGTCCGTGGACAGCTCGAGCCCTCTGCTTGTGCGTTCTCTGGCCTTCCGGGCGCAGGAGGAGCTGGAGGGCCAGACGTGGTACCACGGCAAAATGAGCCGCCGTGACGCCGAAAAACTGCTGAAGGAAGACGGGGACTTCCTTGTTCGCAAGAGCACTACCAACCCCGGGTCCTATGTACTGACGGGCATGCACAATGGACTTGCCAAACACCTACTACTGGTGGACCCTGAGGGCACGGTAAGGGTCACGTGGGGTTCAAGGACACGCAGAGTGTGTTTGAAAGGAGATGCCGTCGGTAGAAATTAATGCTTTGTGAAGTTGTCAGTGAGTGGGAATGCAAAAAGTGAAAGATTTTTTAAATGTGCAAGAATAATACTCATAACATCTCTTTTTTTTCCTCAAAGGTACGGACAAAAGATCATGTATTTGACAGCATTAGCCACCTTATTGGCCATCACCGTGACAACAATCTGCCTATTGTGTCAGCTGGGAGTGAACTGTGTCTCCTGCAGCCCGTTGGAAGGAAACAGTGATGCTCGTAATGCCTAATGGTAAAACAGGAAGCTCTGAACAGTCTCTCTCCTACATCCTGAAACTTGAAGATGAAACATGAACAGAAGATGCTTAAAGGCTCTATACGCGGTGACAGTGTTTTGGGGAAAAAATTGGCCCACAGTTACTCTACTGGAGGCTCTGGAAGACGCAACATTTGTTTAAGATTAAAAAAAAAATATTTATAGAACTGTTATAATTTTGTTGTGATGACTGAAATGCTATATTTTTTGAGAAGACATAGGTGCATTTGGACATACTATCTTGATTTGGTGTTTTAAAAGATAAAAAAAGACAGTTGTTCTTGTAGTTTAAAAGAAGTTCAAATCAAACCTCAAAGAGGTGTTGACAAGAGTATTTTAGAATAAAAACCTGAAATTTTAGTTTTGTCTGTCAAGCACAACCATATTTCTACAGGAACTGTTGACTGAGATGTCAGAAACAAAAGCAGTTTGGACAACAAATGCAGTTTATAATGAATAACTCTAGAGAAAAAAATAGTCCTTTAATCTCACCAATAGTGTGACAACTCACTCAATTAGTCACTATATGAAATCTGCTTTTATTGGGGATTAGAACTGAATGTGTTTTGCTTTGCAGTAGTCACAAAGTGTTGGGGTGCAAACATCCTTCATATAGTGCTGTCAATGGCTTTAAAGATAACCTTTTTTTTTATAAAGTATTTTCTTGTGTCACAGTCGCATGACTTAAAATCAACTGTTCTTGTGGACATTGTTCGTAGACCTCGAGACCCCTTTACTTGAAAGAGGTGCTTGTGTATGCTGACACTGTAAAATATTAATGCTTTACGACTAGGGATTATTTCTGGATTGTTTTTTTTCTCTGGATTCTTCTTTTAGGTGTGTAGTCAATGATTTGTTTTGGGGGCTTGAGTCATGCAATTGATATTCACACATTCTTAATTGACATTCCCTGCTTTTTGTGAACTTTTAAAGGTACTATATGTAACCCCTCAGAAAATTCATTGTTATTAATGATCCCGGAGGCCATCAGGTGAACTGCACCCTGTTGCTTGCACTCCATGGCTAGGGGCGAGTGAGTAGACATGAGGCTGAACGTGATTGATTGGCATCATGTCTAAATGAGGTGATAAGTGACACTGCTATAGTTTGACTTTAATCTCTATTTAAGTCTGTAGTCGACTGTCATCGTAAACTTGCTCACCAGCATAAAACAGGCCAGGGACATTCAACAAGACCATTCTTGGATTTGAAAGTCGTTAGTTGGCGTCATGGGACTCCATTTCTGAGCTAACGTTAACTAGTGTTGCACGCTGCTGGCACTGTAGGGGAGTGGAGGAGAGGCATTAAGGTAAGGTGCTCAAGAGCAGACATTATCACAGACTTTGGACTTTCGCCGAAAGTGTGAGTTTTGCATTAAAAATGAATCCACTGGATGTTATAGGCATCCAAAAAAAATATTAATACATGTTACCTGCTCCACATTCTTACAAATAGTACCTTTCAAAATATTATTTGTATTATTATTCGAATGATCACAAATGAATAGCACAATAACAAAGTTTGATCAGTTAGATTGTCTGTCAGTAGTAAATGAATTACTAATGTGATGACATGTAATTTCACACTTTATATACTCACGAGGCTTAATTAGACAAAGTTGTGCGCTCGACGCAGAATGCTCAATATGGCGGATATGAAACAAAAATATTCTTTCAGTGTGATGATGTGTTATGGCAAGATCACGTTATTGCCACTAGATGTCACCACAGGAATGCTTGTCTACCCCAGTCACTCACTTTCAGTTCCCTTCGTGTATCACTTATTAGGATGCTCTCTGGATATGTATTGCTTGGGAAAATGCCAGTTTTCAACCTTCGTTGAATGACAGGTCATAGTTAATTTGCATTTTGCAATCCAAGGTACACAATCGTTCCTCAGAACAGTTTATAGTATTTACGTTTACAGACTGTTTTTGTAGAGTGGGATTCTAAATTTTGGAAAAGGCTTATAGATACAGTACACAAGCAGCTCTGGCAACAGACTTTTTAAATGCTATCATCCTCACATACTTTTGTCAGAACTCTGATGGATACCAAATGAATGGGGCATTGTATTTGATATGCACTGGACCACTTGAATTGAACCAGAATCAGCATGTGTTCAATGAGTTTGACAAGACAGATGCAATGTAATATAACGTGCCTGTATTTTGCTGCAAGAGGGAGTGTTAAGTACATGCATCTCACAACAACACGCATTAAGCAAATAGCAGTATTGGGAACATTATTCTTTTCTTTTTTTAAATTACCACTTTTGGTTAAAGCCAATTGATCAACTCCTCATGATTCCTTTGAGAGAAAGCCTCACATATTGGTATTTTTGAGGGAAAGGTAAGAAGAAAGGATACAAAGGATCATTGAGGGGTTTCTTTCTCTTTTCCTGATGGTTATCTGCCATCAGCTTTGAATTTGTTTGATTTTTGTGACATCATTTCATCAAATCTAATATCTTGGGAGATGGAATAATGCACCAAATTTAAAAGAAAAAGCACCCTGCTAATATAATCCATTATTTTGAGATCAATTGTTTCTAAAAAGCAAATTTGCAGAATCACCTCAGCAAAAATGATGTGCAATGTTTTGAACACAGTACATATATATATATGCACACACACACACAGAGCAGGAACAACTCCATATTTAAATCTCCCTGATAACACGGTGATTAGCTGTGCGGCATAAAGAAATTGTACAACCAAACACGCTGGGACACAAATAAGAACATGGCTTCTTTCCAGATTTCTGTTGATGAAAATGTGCCTTTTATTTGTACAAATGGTGTTTTTATTTCTGTTTCTCTCTCTCTCTCTTCAAAGTGCAATAGCTGATCTATGGGGCATGCCTGTTCACTGGAGGTTGTGTTTGTGCCCTGCTGAGTGTTGCTGCTTGAGACTACTGTTTCTTCTCTCGTCTCTTTATCTCCCTCCCTCTCTATTATATATTATAAATGTATCATTTCCAGATTCTGAGTATAAATCTTTGTCAGAGGAAATCACACAGAAATTCACTATTTTGGAACAGGTAGAAAAAAAAAACTGAAATAAAAACAGAGAAACGAGTCCAAATGATGTTTACAGATTTAATCTTTTGGTTGTGTGGATTCATCATTATTCTGTATGACTGTTGGCAATAAAACCGTGAATGTGTAGAATCTCTGGGCTATAAACTTTCTGTGATAATCCACTACTTTTAATTTGATCAATAACACTGGGAGAAGCAGCATTTAAACACAGTCACCACAATTGCTTCTGAAGTGTCTTCTAAAAGAATTGATTCACTGAAATGATTTAAAATAAAAGACACTTGCAGCAGCATAGAGGTGAATAGAAATTTGGTAGTGAAAGCCATAAACAGGGTCCTTGTTATTGTGGATAATCCACAGGATACACTAAAAAACGATTTAATACCAACGATTTTTTTTAATTTTGTACCTATGAAAACTGTTCACAGTAAAGTCTTTGGATTATGTCGAGTGAGAGGGTTGCTGTTGAGGTTTCAAAATGTTGCTGTGTGCAGTGCAAACACAAATCTATTCCCCTCCAATGTAGTTTAGTGGCTGCTGAAATAAGGATATCTCTAACCCTAGAGTAAGAGAGCATCTGATCAAAACTATCTGCATGGCAAAACACCACAAGAAAAAAATTGGAAAATATGTGTTTGAAGTTTTTGGTAAACCATCCTTTTAGGTTATTTTATCAAAGGTGTAACCACAACAGCTCTCAATGTGAATCATCCTTATACAGAATTTTCCTATTTTTTTGTTTTGTTTTTTAAAAATGTTACGTTATCATGTCTTTTTTTTTGCATCACACAAACAAGCGCCTCTTGCTGACTAATTCTAGTTCACATGCAGCATCCACATGCTTCTCAAGACATCAGTTAACCAGCCCCATTCTTTTACGGTTGACACCAAACTTTTCGACTTCTGGATTTATCCGATTTTTTTTCCGAAGTCACAATTCTTATTTTGTTACACGTGTGGGGTTGAAGATATTCGATACTGAACATGCAGCATATTGTGAAAGATATCTGGTGAGCACTGAGGGCTGCCATCTTTAAACCAGCAGATGGAGCCCTGCCTTCGCTAAAGGCTGCTGCTGCTGAACGGACCACATCGGTTCTGTACAGTGGTTACAGATGAGGATCTGTCAGGAAAGTGATGCTGCTGATATGGTGGAAAACAAGTTTATATCTCGAATATGATACTTACAGAGCAGTTTCCATCACAGGAACTGCACAGAATTCTGTATTATTACTGAGTGAATACAAAATTACATAATAGACTGCATATGATAATAAATAACCTCAATTGTATATTACTACACTAATAATGTCTACAATCATTCTTCATTACATTGTTTTTGCAGTATTATAATTGCACTTTTCTTTTTTTAATAATTCCAGGTGATCTTTCACTTATGTATCTCAGGTGGTCACATCTGTAACCACAGATTAGCGTTCATTCGCTAATCATCTTTGCCATGCAAGGAAGAAAAAAAAACATGTATCTCCAAAAATTTTCATGAGCTCAGAACAGACGTTCATCCTTTTGACAATGCAAGTTTTTAAACAAATACATGATTTGTCTGTTTGTTGACTGCAAATATGACAAGCAGTTTGGAGATACATGGGACTCATGCAATAGTGGTGAAATATGATTTGTACTTGACAAAGAGGCTAAATTGTACATATTGGCTTCATGATCAATCTTTCAAATCATGGATGATGCAGATACATTAGTATTAAGCACAAAGAGGAAACTGCTGCCCCCCAGCTGGGCTTGAAGTCCACACGTCAATCAGGTAACCCTTTATTCTAGATCAAAACACAAATCCCTCTTCATCGTCACTTCTGTCCACTGCACAGGCCCATGAGCACATATTGGGACCACCCTCACTTTCTTGGTGAAGATTACTTGCTCCCTTCGTTCTATTTTTCACTCTCGCGGACATCCTGGGTGGCCCCTCCCACCACCACCGAGACCTTGCCGTGGGCCTCGTCCCTCTCTTTCTCCAGCTCCGTCTGCTTGGAACTCTGCTGGTTCTGGTTGGGGTTGTTCTGGCTGCTCCACGACTTGCTCCTGCTGTGGCTGGGCTCCAGAGACTGTCTGTTCCCGCTGCCATTCACAGAGGCCTTCCTCCTATAGCAAATACCGCACACCAGACCCAGGAAGGCCCGTCTCATCTCTCGGCTGGCCAGGGTGTAAATGATCGGGTTCATCGCCGAGTTGATCACGGCCAATGCAATGAACCAGTCAGCCTTGTAGAGGATGGGGCAACGTTGCTTGCATGCCACATCCACCAGGAGAAGGACAAAGATGGGCGTCCAGCAGGCGATGAAGACCCCAACCACGATGATGACAGTGCGCAGCAGGGACATGGCGTGCTCCGAGTTGCTGTGCTTGCTCACCTTTTGGCTGCTGGACTTCACCAGGATGTAGATTCGGACATAAAGGACGGACATGGCTAGGAGCAAGACCATGAAAACTGTTATACAGAAAGCTACATACTTCTTGGTGTAGAGAGGGAGGATTGTGGAGCAGTCTGGGAGGTTGTCCAGGCAGTTCCAGCCCAGAATAGGCAGAGCTCCGAGAGATATGGCAATCAGCCAGCAGGTCCCTATGAGCAGGAACACTCTGTAGTTCTTGTTGGCATCGTAAGGCCTCATTTTGATCATAGTCAGGTGTCTCTCTATAGCGATAGCCAAGAGACTGAAAATGGATGCACCAAGTGCCACGAACATGCTGCCCTCTCTGACAAACCAGAGCGCGGGTGAGAGCTGCAATGTCTTCTCCCCCGACAGCAGCAGGTTGACCAGGTACGCAACTCCAGACAGCAGGTCGCACAGCGCCATGTTGCCAATGAAGTAGTACATGCGGTTGTGGAACCGGTGGTTCCTCCATATGGCCACCAGCACGGTGAGGTTCTCCAGGACGATGAAGCTGCATACGACCAGGAACACAACGGTTTTGGCGTCCAAATTGTCGGGGCTCGTGCGGCTGGGCCAGCGGCTGTCCAGCTTGCCCGTGTAGTTGTAGTGGAGGTATATCCGAGGGTTGATCATCTTCTCAGCGTGCTGGCAGCTGACTACTGGGTGTCAGAGGTGGGCAGGGGGGCAGGTGGTCCGGCGTCGGCGTAGCCACCGAGTTCAGCTGCAGGGGCAGATCAGAAGAGTGTGATCACATGTGATTATGGATGAGCAGGCGAGTTATTGCTAACAATGTTGTCTTAACCCTTTAACTACCCCACTAAGAAAAAAGCAATGGAAAATTATTTTTCTTGCATTTCTTAGTCTATTGGGGCAATATCAACAATCCCCAAAAAGTTTTTTAACAGACCCCTCAGTTTTTTAATTATAGGCTTCTACCAAATGGTAGAGATTTTGCGGTAATGGTGGCAAAAGTACCAAAATACATACATCTGTTCTGTTTTTCAAGGCTGACTGCTAGCCTGTAATAATATTTCTGAGTTATGATACAGTGTTCTACTAGCTACAGTTGTGTGTGGGTGTGCTGAGACTCATTGGTTTCCTCGAATGGACTCGTGTACACCAATCTGGTGGGAAAAAGCTTCACAGTACTCCTGTGTTACGGGTAGAACGAAACGTTTAATCCACAGTTTGTGAAACCTTAACAGATGTATCGAAAGCAAAGTACAGATGGGTATACTATGGTAAGAAAACCGTGTCGCTCGGACCTAAGGTACTATAAACAATATAAACTGCACTCATTCTAGACTAAGCATGAACATGAACATGTCGCAGTGTAACTTGGCTCCCACATACCAGCCCCTAATTGTGCTCTTATCTGGAGACAATTACCAAATTATAACATGTGAAGCCACATAAACTAATGTAACGTAACACAATCTAGCACTGCGTATTACTGTCTATTCGGCCTCCTGGAGGAGGCGAATCTTCGTGATGGTTTCTGTCCAGCATGCGTGTCTTGGTCTTGATCCGGACCTGACGCACCATCCTGTACTTGTCTGGGACTGTCTGAACAATCTTTCCCATGACCCAAACGTTGCGTGGTGCTGAGTCATCTACGATCAGCACGATGTCTCCGATGACAAAGTTGCGAGATGGTCTTTGGCACTTGTGGCGCTCCTGAATCTGCGGCAGGTACTCCCTTACCCATCGCTTCCAGAACATGTCTGCCATATACTGGATTTGCTTCCACCTTCTGCGTGCATAAGGTCCTTACAGACCTGATCATCCTCTCCCAGACTCCCTCCGTGGTGCAATTGGTGGACCACTGCTTTCCCAAAGCCTGCCGGCTTGAAACACCTTGGGACACTGACGCCTTCTAGCAGGCGGAGAGATGTCTTCCATTTGGACCACTCATCAGCGAACCTATCAGGTATCAGGGTATCCCAGTCCAACTTCTCCCTGCAGAGTTCCTGCAGAATTCTCTTAGCCATGAGCACGACTGGTGCCAAGATACCCAAAGGGTCATACACAGAGCTCACGATGGACACCTTCACTTGATGGAACATTGCCTCGATGTCTGCCATGACGGCGACCTCCTCCTGTGTGAATCTGGTGATGACACCAACGAGGGTGCTGGTAAGGTTTGGTTCCTGTAGCAGCTGCTCATTGAGAATAGTCCAGTTTCTCATCCTTCTCGTACTCAGGGAAGTCCCTCTTTAACTGCTGACTCCAAAGTTCCTCCAGTCTGGTAACTGCTATATGGTCCGCTGAAACCTGTATTGGACCACTTTCTGAGCTGTGGCCGACGTTTTCCCAGTAGAGTCCACTAATAATCCAGCCAATCGCCATTTCCACGGCGTAAGGACCGCCCTTCTCTATGCTGGCGATGAACCGCTGGGGTTCAATGGCCTCGTGGCCATCTCTCCCAATAAGCAGACCTATCCCTGCATCTATTTCTCATAGTTGTACCTGCTGCAGGTGGGGCCACCCAATCAATTCCTCCTGTAATAGGATATTCCCTTTGGTTGCGGGAATTATTTTCTGGGAATATGTATCTGGGAGCCCCAGGAAATTGTTGCCGCCCAGGCTACTCACTTCCAACCCAGATCCTATTTGAGTGTCGGCCCACCTTCATTCCCCCTCGGTCAGCAGCGAGATGCATGTCTTTCTGCCTGTGATATTAAGCTCCTTCATCAGGTCCTCTGTACAGAAACAAGCGTCCTGCGGGAGTCTATGAAAGCGTAAGTAGTTGTTTTCTTTTGGCTTTTGTTGCTCTTGACTTGGACAGGTACTATTTCCAAGATCTTTCCATTGTTTTCGGTATTTGTTGCTCCGCAGATGGTTGGGCCTGATGGTCCACTGTTGCGTGTGTGCGGCTCTCTTTTGGAATTTACCCCTTGATTCATCGGCATGTTCCTGTTCTGTCTATATAACACTGTAGGGTGTGGCTTCGTGCAGACACGTCAATTAATCCTTACATGACGTGCTCATATGCCCCGGTTTGAGGCAGCTGAAGCACAAGCCTTCTGCTCGTAGGAAGACAATCTTGATCTTATGGAGAGACCCCTTTAACTTGTCACATTGTTCCAGATGCATGTCCTCCGCTGTTGCAGAAAAGACAGGGCTTGGAGAAGGCACAGCGCTGACTGCCCATTACCCTTGTTTCTGGCTTTGATCTTGGACTCCCTGTTTGGTCACTGACGACAGTTGCACCATTGATGAGGCCTCTCTTGTCATCGCATTTTCTTTGTAGCCTCTCATCCAGCGGGCCTCTAGCTTGTCTCCTCGGGCCAGCGTTCCTTCCCATGCCATGTATTGGGTCCATGGCTATATTGGCCTTTCTGTCAACAAAGTCGTTGAGCTTAACTCTGCGTCTTTCATAAATCTTGATATTGTGGGCCCCTGTGTGCCACTCTTCCCCCAGCTCGCACGGGAACTTTGCGGCGATATCCTGTATGTTAAGCGTGTTGTTAAACGTATCCATGAACTCCACGTTCTTCATAGCACTACAGCATACTGAAAGATAGAGTCCAAAGGACCCTTTCCGTTGTCTGAAGTTATCACAGGCCAACCTAATGCCCTTTCCAAATAACCATCTGCGATCTTCATGGGATCCCCGAAATGTTTTTCCAGAAGACACCATGCTTAATGATAGCCTTCCTCGGGATCGAGCAATAAACAGTTTGCTATTATCTCATGGGGCAATCCCTTAGTAAACTTCGCCAAGAGGTTGAGCCGGGATTGGCTACAACCTGTATGGCCCTCTACTGTATTTTGGAACGTCTTCACGAACAGCCGATATTCTTGAGGGTTTCCTTCAAATGGGGTGACATCTTGTAGAGGCAATGGTGCTGGCCTCTGGTATTCATCTGCGTTGGGCCGAGGGTTTGCTGGTGGTTGGTGGGACATGGAAACATTCCGAGGGGGAGAATAGGCCATAGAGCCATAAGCTACTTCTCTTAAGGTGACAGTAACATGCTTAACTATTAGACCTAAGGTACTATAAATGATATAAACTGCACTCATTCTAGACTAAGCATGAACAGGAACATGTCGTAGTGTAACTTGGCTCCCACAGTGTGCATTATACATTACATACATATATATTGTGTTGATTTGTTACAGTGGAATTAGTAGTATTATGGGCATTAGTATTGTGTCAACATATTTATTCTAGATATTAACCATATTTACTTAGAAAACCTCTTGGAAATGGTCAAATTATTATTATTTACAAATGTTTATGAGGTAATATCATAAAATGTAAAATGTATCATATTGACTGCAATTACTTTCCAGAAGTTTTTATTTCATAGCAAATAGTCCATTTTTGATCACAATAGTTTTATTCTGCTACCTTTACCATAAAGTGCCAAATCAACCATTTGGTAGAGCACATTTAAAAAAAAATATTCAACGGTCATTAGACTTTTTTGTTGTTGTATCAAGACACATCATTATGTTCTTTTCATGTTGAAAAAAATGTTTACCACTCAAATTTCACCAAACAAACACCATTTAAAGACAGAGTGACATCTGGTGGATTTTTTTCAGCATAACATACCTCGGCCAAATGGTGGAGATGGCTCAACCAGGTTGATTTAAGTTCAACACTACTCTCAATAAGATACAGTGGCTTCAAATATGCTCTACCAAACGGTTGAGCCACAGGCAGTTAAAGGGTTTCCAGTAAAACAGCAGTTCATGATACTGTCTGATAGACATGGGGGGAAAAGAAATATCTAGTTTTACTGTTCCCCCATGAAAAGAAAAATATTATTAGGTCAGCTTTAGAAAAGTACATGACACTATATTGCACTTTGTTTGTTTGTTTACATAGTAATCTTGGACCATTTCCAAAAAAACAAAAACAAAAAAAACACCAAGAGGCTCGTTTAAACTTCACCTTTACCTCGGATTTTTCTGTTAAGACTTGAGATTATTATTTCTTAAAAACTTCACCATCACCACGACTGGTCTCCCTGACGACATGAGGGTAAAAGTTGACCATGATAACTGTGCCGCCTTGTCCACAAAAAGCCTCGACCTTTAAAACACAACTTACTTGGGATGCTCGCACTTCAGCCTTGCGTCGGAGTCAGACTCACGCGGGCGGACGCGCATCTCATCGCGGAGCCGTCGGCCGTGCGTAAATTCCAAGACTTTGCCTCGGAGCCTTCACTAGATCCCTCTCGCTCCCTCGCTGGAAGAGAAGCAGCTCCTCATCCTTTTTTTTTTCCTTTTTTTTTTTTTTTCTAATCTCCAAACTCGGGAGTTGAGTCGACAGTTGGCTGGAAGTCCCACCCCTCCCTCCCCCCCTCCCTCCTGTAACCCGGACAGAGGGCGCAGAGAGAAGCTGCGGCTGCTGGCTGCACGGTCGTGAAGAGAAGAAGCCAAGAGCCATGTGGAAACTGGCTCAGAGGATATGTGGCAGGAGCTGATTCTCACTGTATATGCCCCAGATTATATATATATATATATATATATATATATATATATACTAACCCTATATATATATATATATATGTATATATATATATCCTACAAGAATATGTT
Source organism: Scophthalmus maximus (assembly GCF_022379125.1). Classification (NCBI taxonomy): domain Eukaryota; kingdom Metazoa; phylum Chordata; class Actinopteri; order Pleuronectiformes; family Scophthalmidae; genus Scophthalmus; species Scophthalmus maximus. Next base: position 11,513,438 of record NC_061534.1, read on the forward strand.
TTAGTTGGTATTAGGCAGGTATTGTTTAGGATAATGGATTGCCCTGCAGGAATGATTTTTCTTCATATAAGTATAATTTATGCATTCATTTTTTTTTTTTTTTTACTAAACTGTGTTTTTGCTACATTTTTGCGAATGGGAAACAAAAATATTGCAATTAATTTCTCGCCTCGAGTTTTGTTATTTATCTACATCAACAGGAGTCAGAACATTATTTATCAACGTGATTTTTGTCCATTAGTCTTCTGAGTCTTTGACTGTGGACGAGAATAACTCAAAATCGCTGTAGCTAACTTTCCTGACTTTAGTTCATATATTTTTTTTAAATCCTTATTTTAGCTTTAGCTTATGAGCTACAATTGATTTCGCTTGCAAACCTTCAGCAAAATGCAGCCTGCAAGTCCAAAACAACTGGGGAAGGAAAGAAACAAAATTGAAATAAAAAAAACCGCAAATAAAAGCAATAATTACAATTAGATAGAATAGAAACTGAACGAAAAAAAATACGACCCAAACTTTAAAAAACAGCACAAAGTTCGAGCAAATGTCACGGTGCAACAAAAGCCTCGTCGGTGCATCATAAATAGCTAATGTTAACACAAGTCTGCAGTCGGTGGCATATTTTCCCTGCTGTGTGTTTACATGACACAGGGACAAAAAGAGAGAGCGAGCGAGCATACATTATGCCGTATGAGTTTATGTTAAGATGACTGCAGCCCATCCTTTGTTCTGGTCGTTCTGTCATGACCTCATATCCAGGAAGGATGGGCAGGGCTGGCAGCAAGAAGAAGCAGACCGATGATGACTCTTCAAAATACATGCTACAAAGGTCAATCCAAACGTCGGGGATTTTAAGACTCCCCTGACTGACACCGTAGTGAGCAAAATGTGACTAAAACAATAAACCTCATTTTTCAAACAAAAATCCAGAACTTGCGCCGAGAACAACTGAGTCAGGAGCATCGTGCACAAGAACATGACTCAAACGTTAAGAATCTACTCGCTTTTTCATACTGTGCCACACATTTCGCCAATTTTCCTCAAACCAAGCACATAGTGTACTGCATTACTGACCAAATCGTTAAATAGCAGATCTCTTCCACTGTCTGTGGTTATTAACCCAGATGAATGTTCTGTGTGGTAGAATAAACTGCTGTGGTCTGGCATCGGTCCATTAGCATTGTTCGAGTCACAATTCCCAGTCATTTCCTGCAGGTCACACTGTGCCAGCAGCATTGGGAAAAACTCAGGGGGGAAAAAAAGAAGAAGCTAAACAGTTACTCTGGACCCGCAGCAAATCTGGGACCGATCACAGACTGGGCCTACGTAAAGGCAGCTGGATTAACGGACCGGGAACATGGTTGGAAAAACCTTGGGTTTTTCAGCAAGCTACAGTGATGTGGGGCTCACATCTGCATTTACATAAACTTTGGGCCAAATATGAAACCATCAGCAAGTACAAACCCATAATATGTGGTTGGAGTGAGTCTATGTGTATTCATAGACTGCTGAAGAGGAGCATGGGTGGAGGGGTTTTTCACTTTCGCAGGACCACCCTCTTTGGTTTAAGAAAAGGCTGAATTGTCCTGCCATCCTTGTCAATGATTATAGATCGCCCTAGGTGCCTTTTTTTCCAGCATCAAAAGCTGCACATCTCTCCCCTAAATCATCAATGCGCCATATGTGTGATTTCCTGCCATTATAATGCGATCATTGATGTATAATCCTACGGGCTGCAACCCGTCATTTGAAAGTACTGTACAATAAAACCATCCTTCCGTCAGAGTAGCCGGCCTCACAGCTGGTAAAACCATTCCTCAGGGAAAGTTTCCACTGCTCAACTACAGCCCTGGAACTTATACAGTTTATGTGCGACACCATTAGTGGTTGGAGGAAGAATTCAAATCCTTTATTTGAGTGAATGTACCAGTTACCACACTGTCGATCTTCTCTCTTACATGTCAACGTCCTGCTTCACAATTCTGCATTAGCACAAATTCTTCACGAGCAAGATGTGCTTATGATTTGAATTAAAAGTCTTCTTTAGGCACCCTGTCAGTGAGCTATTATTGCTTTATACATTATCATAAAGCTGGAGCTATAGCTGGTACGACTTTCTATACTTAAGGATATTTTAATCTGTAACAATCAATTACATTTTATTGACTAATGTCAATTAGTCATGTTTTTTATGAAAAATCTTACAGTAATCTGTGAGATAGTGCAGTGGAGTAAAAAGCACTTTTGCTTCTGGGATATAGAAGTCGCATAAAATTGAAAATAACCAAGTAAATTACAAATTCATCAAAATGTAAGTACTGTGCTTGATTAAATGTACTTTGTTACTTTTGACCTCTAGACATTGTCTGACTCTGACAGTCGAAAATAAAATGATGATGTGATGAAGAATGAAGATTGGACTAAGAATTAGGGGCTTTAAACTTATTTAAATAAGCTTTGCACAGGACTGCTTACTGTCTGTAGATATAGAAATAGAAAATGTAACTAACACTCCTTTGACTCAGGGCATAAACGTTTCGAAATATTCATTATTAATCGTAATGCATCATAAAAGCAGAGCACACTTACAAATCGCTGCATGCATAAAGTATTTTAAGGAATTATATTCATAATTGATTATAATGCTGTTTATTTGATGGTAACTTAATAGCATCTCATTCAAAGTAGGGAACTAATGGTTAAATGAGAACAGGCCGGATAAAATATAGATAAGAGCCCTGAGCTTTAGTATAGAACTACATTACAAAATCTATTTGGCCGGCATCGGTGTAGCCATTACTTTGCCTTGTTCAAGCTCTCAACCCTTCATTAGAGTGCAAGAGCTGGGATCAGAACCGTGGGCAGTGGGCACATCCACGTACAATTACATGAAAACTCTGCCTTTAATTTCACCCTCGCCATTTTGGGGCAAAAACACACCCCGTGTGTCTGGGCAATAAATCTGAGGCGGAGTGACCCCTCCTGCCCTGTGGCTTTGTGGCGGCAGTATTTCGAGACACGGCGGTCTCTTGTGTTCAACTCCACAGAACAAGGCCTGAGAAACGTTTCTGAGGCATAATTTCAGCCGCGGCGCAGTTTAGTCTAGATCTGCCAACTTCAGAAGGCCGCACTGGCAGAAATAGGTCTGAAGTTCTGTCATTCCCTGGTGCTGCAGGGATAGTTAGTGCTCTTACCTTTAGTTCCTTCAACTTTGAGTGCAGCGCTTTTAATTTTCCATTTCATTTGTTCCCAGCTGAGAGATTAATCGGATGGTTTTATTGAGGCTCTGCCAATGAGACTTCAACAATATTACAGTGGCTCTTCAACAGACTATCCAGTGTCAAACTGCCTGACATTACCATACGAGCATAAATTTAATGGACTGAAATCACTTAACACTGAACATTAAAAAAACCCAGAAACCACAGTTTTTCAGGAGTAGACTCATTTTGAGGGCTTCTGTGATAATTGCATGGTTGTCAGTCAAGGTTACTACCTAGTGTGAGCACTCCAAATATTTTCCCCACCTCCACATACAGTACATGCATAAATTTCAATATAATAACGTTGGATGCAAATGTTAAAAAACTGATCTAAACCCAACATTTACAATTGTCACGTGTAGAGAACATTCATGTGAAGAAGGTATTTTGGATTCAAAATAGGGAACAAATAACAGATAAAAAATTGATACCTAGACAAATAAAGCTTCAATCCAATATTTAAGGTCAAATAAATAAAGTGAAATTAACTAAAACATACAGAACATTATTAATTTACTTATTGACATTACTGAAGTCATCGCTAAACCCTGTGTTAAGAAACACTACTGTGTTTGACTACTGATAACATGAAGTTCAGGGGGAAGTTTAGTGGTGACATCTTACAGCGGAACTCACGGGATCAGCGAAACTTTTCTTTTCTAAGGCCTCGTCTACACCACAAGATATTTCGAAAACGAGGGCCGATGACATCATCGTATGTGTATCTGGCATTCACACAAACTCAGATACACAAACGCAGAGGGGAGATTTATCTTCTCCACCCGGGGACCTGGATTCAAAAGAATGCGTTTTCAGGCAGCGAAAACTCCGGGTGCGTCTGGACGGGAGGCCCATACGTGCAAGACTTCCGCGTACAAACAAATTTGCCTTGTGTAGACTGGGCCTAAGTGTTCAGCTGTGGACGTAACCATACAGAGAAGTTTCGCTGATTCCGTCAGTGTCTGACCTATTTTGACACCTTCTCTCACAGCACTGCTTTTTATTGGAAATGCATCTTGTGGTATTCATTATTGACTGCCTTCTTGACCTTGAGTTGAAAATTTATTTTTGGCATCAATCTGCTGCCCGTCAGGCTACTTTGCCTCAACTGCATTAGGTAACAAGCAAAGCCAATTCCCTCACTCTCTTCTTGTTGTTGAGTGCAATTGTGTTGGCCTAGCAGACATTTAACGTGAGCATGCAGCAGTAGGCCATTAACAGTATCACAGGGTTGAGCGATGCCGTTCTCTCTCAGGCCCATTAGGACTACTGCACTCAGAGCTTGTTGTATTGATGTGCAACAGTTAGTAGTCATTGCTTGACTTACTGCTAAATGGATGGCTATTATACTGTCGTTAACCAGAGAAGAGTGCGGGTCTGTATAGCGCAGGACAAAGTTCATGGAGAATCCTTATTATTATCCTTAAATGTGTATTGATCTTTCGCTCAGTTTCTTTCCAATTATATCCTGAAGGAAGTTCTTCTTCTTCTTGTAATCCTTTTTTGAAATTATTTAAATTTGTTGGCAAAACTAATGGATCATTTTCACTTTAAAGCAGAAACAGACAACTTTTTGGATTAAACTTGACAATATCATGTTAAAACTGATTTTTACAGTGTAATGGCGATATTGACACTATCTACGCTTATATTGGTCCCTTATAAGCTTTGCTTTCACCGTGTTATTCTCCTGGCCAACGGGACATGGAAAAATGACAACTCGATGTGCGGCACGAAGGAACTGCGTAACCCATTGTGTAACCAAAACAAGGAAGGGAATAGAGTTCTATTTCCATGATGGAAATATCAGACGGTTGAACAGCCGAGTTGACAAGATCAACTCAACCTCGCAAGAGAAGAAGAATCCAGTTGAAGGAGGAACAAAAGCAGGTGAAGAAGAAGAGTGACAGAAAAAGAGTTTGTAATTTTTGTACTTTTCTGGCGGCATCTGGTGGTAAAGTTGCAAACCGCAACCAACTGAGCAACCGACAGGGGACACTATATGGTGGTGCACCGCTGATTCCAGCGCTGAAAATTCAACGAGACGTATTCTGGACCGTTTAACTCAAGGTTATTTGTCCGAATTGTGATTTTTTTTTTTTTGGTTGTTTTCTTTGGACAGTCGCCAGGATGCTGGCATTGAGTTAGTCATGATGCCAACCCTGCCAACCCTAGGAGCCAGAAAATGAAGCAGTTTACATCATAATGGTGTTATCTTTCTACTGCAGCGTCTTTACGACAGTGACCAAACAATAATACCACCTGGAACCACTAGGGGCATGAAAGTTGTCTGTTGCCTCCCTAACTCCTCTTTAGTTCATGTGGACTCAGATAAAAACTGCACAACCCACTAAAAGGCTACGTGTGTATGTTCAAAAACGAAATTCAAAAGCTATATTGATATTCTGTTAACACATGGAGGCATAAAGCATTCCTCATTTTGTATAACAAAAGCTTTTATATCATTAATTTCTCATGAAACCACCAAAACCAATATTTCTTATGTTTCGCTCTCAGTGCAGGTGAGGAAATACAGGAGAGCCTCAGGAAACTGTTCACTCAGCTGAAAAATGCATTTCAAATCAATGCTTTTGTCATCCCTGCCGCTCATTTCCATTAATTTCTTCTAACATAAGTGCTGGCACCAAAAGAATGCACTTAAAATCTGTTATGTCGACCGTGAAAGCCTGAGTTAACATGTAAATTTTGCTTATTTGCAAATGTCAGACAGTATTAGTTTTATATAATAGTGTATATATATACAGTATAATAAGATTATCTAAAGTGATTATCTGTTGAATCAATGTGCTGTATCTCTCTACTAAACATCACCGGTGTTGTCACAATCTGTTTGATGTTTTTGTTGGATAATTTTAACTTTATGTCTGTGAGTAAATCCCATAGTGACACAGTAAAAACTCAGAATATAGTAAAAAAATATATATATATATATATATATATACTTGAGACCAACATAGTGAGTTTGATTTTGGTCAACCCTTCTCAATGGAGACAGAGAATCTTTGCTTCCTGTTGGTGGAATCAATAAGTCGGCTCGAAAGCAAGCTCGGGACTCACCGAGATGCATTGTAAGTGAACAGGAAACCATTACAGCGCAACTGATTAAACCACACAAACTATGTGAATGAGCTGATCTGAGCATATACACTGTGTGTGTGTGTGTGTGTGTGTGTGTGTCTGTGTCTGTGTGTGTGTGTGTGTGTGTGTGTGTGTGTGTGTGTCTGTGTGTGTGTGTGTGTGCGTGTGTGTGTGTGTGTGTGTGTCAGTGTTGTTTCCATCAGAAGGAGGATCGAAATGTCCTTGCCACTAGCTTTTTCCTAGTTCCCTGAAGGAGAACAATACCTCATTGAGTATTGTCAGTTGCTGTGACTCCATCACTTCATTGTTAAAAAATGGATATGAATAAACTACAAAAGCAGAATCAGTCCTCATGGAGACTCTCACTTTATTGTCTTCATAGAACATTTTCTTTGCTGTTGGTGCTTTTTAAACTGCTTTTAAGTGTTTTTATTATTATTATTATTATTATTATTATTATTATTATTATTATTATTATTATTATTATTATTATTATTATGTGTCAATGTTACCTGTCTTTGTTTGTCTTTGTGTATGAAACTTTTTATTTAATTTACTGCCATTTTCACCGGGACTCCCTGGAAGATGAGATATTGTATTTCAATGGGACCTTCCTGGTAAAATAAAGGATAAATAAAAAAATTAAAAAATAGTGACATTTTCTTGTGGATGTCTACATTAAACCTAACTGGTAACAACTGTGACAATGCTCTTTGTAGTAAAACCTTCCAGTGTAGTATTTCTGTATACATATTTCATTAGAAGCCATGCGCCTGGTGCCTTCCTGACCCTGGCCCCCCTCGGAGCATGTAGCTCAGTCTGCCATTGACGTATAGTTGATGAGTCTGCGTCTGATCGTCTGGTGCCAGAGAACAAAAGTCTAAGAGGACGGCTGATAAATTGCATGTTAAGGGAACACAGATGTCACATATAGTAGAAAATTGTCATCTTTCATGTCGACTGATGTCTGTGTAATATTGTGAGTTCTCAACCTTACTATGTAAAGTGCCTTGAGATAATGTATGTCATGATTTGGCGCCATACGAATAAAATTGAATTGAATTGAATGTGTTTAAATGTGCTTCTCCAGTAATAAGAACCTGAAAATAAAGTGCAAAAAGATAGTCTGTTTTATTGTCACCTTAAAACTGAGAAGTCATCTGGTGGTTCGTACCCAGAGCTTCCGTTTAATCTGTTACATTACCACATTTGTCAGCAGATTAAAAATGAACAGTTGCATATGTGCACTTCCTCTCCATCTCCCTTTTTCTAAAATATATAACATACATTTTTGATATTTATCGAATGCTCTCTTTGACCTCTCTTTACATAAGTGCTTGAGATTAGTATCATAAAAAGTCCCTGAATAAAAATAATTCGGTGGTAAAATCTTTCATCTGCACAAAACTAACCGGAGCAGTCAAATTTGGAGAAAGTGACTTGTGTGTCAGTGGGCTCCTCTCGTCTTATGTCACACTTATTATTGCCCCAGTGTTTGAGATGTTGTCACAGAAGAACTGTTGCTTTTTCAAGGTCCTTTGTTTTGAAGGTGTTTCCTCGTCGGCCCCTCAGAAACCCCACAGAGAATCAACAGACTGTGTTACCTCCAACAGTCCCTGTGGTCTAACTTGTATTTGCATTGTGTGGCTGCATTGTCGCACAGTTTCCTCAAAGGATGTACCATTAGAAACACTTTGTGTGTGCAAGTACAAAACACACACACACACACACACACACACACACACCAGAGACACAGGGCTGCTGTGTACCCTTGGTGTTTAGGTAATGACAGAAAGAGGAGCTCAGAAATGACTGCAGGTCAATGGGTCAGGAAGTCGCACCTCAGGAAGGTTGGGGTCCAGACAAGTATGCACACACAGACACACACATTTTCCACTCTGTCTCGTGGGTGCAAATATTCCACTGCTAAATGTTTGTCATTGACTCACACCCCAGTTACACTCAAACCGAAGACCTGGCCCACTCGACACACTTGAAAGAAAAGCTGTTAGTGTGGGTGGTCCAATGATAGTTGAATCACCTTTAGATTGGACACATTAGATAAAGACAAATTAGGGCAAATAAGACTGTCTTTTCTTTTTCTCCAATTTTTAGTTATATCTGATTTTGTCAATTAATAATATCTGTCCAACACAGTGGAAGGGAGAGAAGAAAAAAGAAGTGTGCTGAGATGTAACAACGGGCCTATACCTCCTTCATGTATGACATTGTGAAGGAAAGGCTATTATTATTTTTGGAAAATAAAAATTTGACATAATAAATGTACTACCCTCATTTAGCTGGGTTATACCTGTGCCTTTCCTAATATAACAAGTCAAAATAGCTGGCATTTACAGCTGTCCTCACGCTTATATTTCCAAAATTCATATTCAAATGTCCAGGATAAAATTCTGAAACTTCTTTGCCTACAAGTAGCCCTCTCCTTTGTTTTAGAATTGCCACCATTTATAATGGAAGCTTGCATTATATCGATTTTTGTAGCCACTCTGAGCCAGTGCAACAAGCTGTAAAAACATAATCTGTCTCCTTTACCACTAATTGCTTCACTGTGTTCACCAACTTTGTGTGTCGGCTGTGTGGTGCTGGGCAGGTGGGTTTATCCAAAAACAGCCGACTGCTGATGACAGCAGCCAGAGTGAAGCAAAACCGTAAAGTTGTGGGCCGAGAAAAACCACAGCAACAGACGTTATGCACAGGAGAAATGTTGACTAAGAGCACAGATGCTACTGGTGACGTTAACAGTGTCCCATTGAGCCTTGTACAATATATATAAGGACCGTGAAACTGAAGCAGCCACCATTCATTTCATCATTTACACCCGGCAATGAGCGTAATGGTGCGGTCCACTCTATATTGAACTATTTGCAGGATACCTGCAGGACAGGTGACCAAAAGGATAGCCAGCTTAAGAAGTACACAAACTTAAAATAGAGGCAAGAAAAGGGTACTTACAGCAATGTGAGGGAAGTGCAGTCAACCCATTCAAGAGTCAGTGCTTCTGGGTTCAATTTTAGCATTTTGCTCTCAGTCTGTTTAATGATGCAGTAGTAGCTTTGTGTGATACAAGTTGAAGGGAAAGTACACTCAACTGCATAAAGGTGAGAACCAATAGTTTCGGTCCCCTTAAAAAAAGAAGAAAAAAAAGAACTATGAAAGACTATAAACCGAAACAAAAGGTGCCCAGTTTATCACGATGAACTCACATCAATGATGCCTGGGCAGAGGAATATGTGAAGCCATCAGGAAGCAGAAGCTTAGTTAACTAGTTCTTGAAAATACTTCCAACCCACTGTGACCACTCTGTAGAGGTCAAGTTTAAATCTCTAGCGCCCCCCAGAGGGACGAAGCTGCACGATATGTATATGCGCGCACACACACACACACACACACACACACACACACACACACACACAAACACACTTGTGTGCATGAACTGTTGAACATAAAAAAGACAGATTTTACAGATATTTGCTGTTTAACATTCTGGAGCCAGTTGATGTGTTTGATCATCAAGAGCAAAATTGGTGAGCTGCAAAGGACTAACACCCTATAAAGCTACAACAACCTCCCTCTGCTCCACCTATATATACCTAAACTATATGTCCGACCTGAGGATTTTCACTTTCTGAGAAGACATGAACTGAAGTCTACTTCGCTGTTTGAGGCCACCTGCTGCTGTGAGAAGTTCCGTCCAATCGATCTTGACTGACCCAAACCTGGAAAACCCACTCAAGGAGCATCAGCATCTTCTCTACCATCCGACATCAAACGCTTTGGGTCTTTTTGTGCGCAAGCACACGTCGGCCAGGGAATCAAACCATCGACCCTCTGGTTAGTGGATGACCCTGAGCTGCGCAGTCCTTAGCAGAGTGCAACAGTTAAATGTCTGGAACAGAAAAAACTATTAATCACATGTTAAAAAAACTATTTCTGTTTATTGTTTGTCACTTGTAAACTCTTTTCTCCCGGTCAGGATCATGTAAAATGATGACTCTGGGTTTCCAGTGATCTGATTGGTCAGTAGTTGGGTCCATTGACAGGTTTTGATCTGGTTACAACACGAGGAGACTGTCACAATAAATAATAACAAAAATTAATCACCAAGTTTTATTCGAACAATGATTCACACACTGATCAATATTTCCCATGATCATGAATGAACAGTTCAGTGTGGGTGTGAGAAGAAGTTAATGTGTGATGAGGTCAATCACACCGAACTGTTCTTTCATGATCATGGGAAATATTGATCAGTGTGTGAATTCATCATACAATAAGTTCCTCACTCCTCTGTTTCAGCGGCAGAAATCCTCGTCAGACAAAAGGGCAAAAACATTCACTCAATAGTGAACTGGGTACATATCTGTGCATATTTACATTATATTTCAGGCTGACTTTTGAAATTTGAAACCATTATTATTATTATAATAATAATAATTAAAATAAAGGGCTCTGCCTCCCATTTTGCTCTTACAGAGTCTGGGAAGCACAAGTAGTCCTGAGTTTACAGAGCCAAGCGATCTATTGGGATAATATGGAACTATGAGCTCTGTAAGATACGATGGAGCTTGATTATTAAGGGCTTTGTAGGTGAGCAGCAGGATTTTGAGTTATATTCTGAATTCTTAATAGGAAGCCGATGCCGAGATGCTAACACTGGACAAATACGACCTCTCTTTCTAGTTCCTGTCAGAACTCGTGCTGCAACACTTTGGATTAACTGGAGGCTTTACACCCTTTCGAACAACCTTCGTGGCACTTGCAGTGCTGCTCTGCTCTTCACTCTTGGCAGATGTAGGGGAAAGTCTTGGTGGTCCCTTTGGGTGGAAGCCACTGGCTCAACATGAATATCATCATTCAAGAACTTCACTCCAGAGGCCATGAAATCACAGTGTCGCTGACAAACATGTGGGACATCAAGCTGGAGTCCACTCCCTTTAAGTCCATCTCTATTAATTCTTCTTTTTCTATGGAGAAAATGGTCAAGTCACTGATAGCCACGCATCTGAAGTCAAAGCTGGGAGGGGTGTCACTTTTTTCTGTTATATCTACTTTGGTCTGGGGGACGCGGGAGATGAATAAAGTACATAAACAGGCAGTTCAGGCGATGGGGGAGGTGTTTGAGAATACCAAACTGATGCAGAGCCTCCGCCATGCCAAATATGATTTGCTTTTTACAGACTCCTGTGTTCGGTGAAGGGGTGCTTCTGGGTCACCGTTTGGGTCAGCCACTTGTCTTTAATGTGCATTTAACTTTTTGGGGTGATGGGCATGATGCAGTTGCACAATCTCCGCTCTCCGTTATCCCAATATTAGATCATTTGACCGACAAGATGGATTTACCCAGCGGGTCAATAACTTCCTTCAGTATTTCGTTAAATCGCTTAACATTTGGTACAGTGTCTAATTCAATTACCAACCTTTTGTCCAACGTTACTTCGACAATGTTAGACGTTACTCGGAATTGTTCCAGGCGGCAGAAATCTGGCTAATGAGGACTGATTTAACGTTTGACTTCCCTCGACCAACAATACCAAATATCATCTACGTTCCAGGATTTGAACCCAGGTGGAAATTCCAGACGTTATCACTGAGGAGTTTGCAGCTGCTTTTGCAAAACTTCCTCAGAAGGTGATCTGGAGTGAAAAAGGAAGAAGACCGTCCAACCACGGCAACAGCACCTTACTATTGGACTGGCTGCCTCAAAACGACCTCCTGCGTCACCCCAAGACCAGAGTGTTTGTGACCCATGGAGGCGCCAATGGATTCCAGGAGGCTGTCTACCACAGTGTCCCCTTGGTTGGCCTACAACTTGTGAATGACCAGCCTCGCAACTTATTCATCATGAAAGTAAAAGGCGTGGCCAAAGTCCAGGACTTTTTAACTTTAAGCAAATACGACTTTCTGGAGACGCAGAGGTACTGTATGAATCGAGCAACAGGGAGAACGTGAAGGTATTGTCCAACCTGCATAGAGGAGCATCGGCAGCTTCACTACCGTCCGACATCAAACGCCTTGCCAAAGAGAAGCAGTTCCAGGTTTTGCTCAAATTTGTCAAATTTGTGTTCAATAATTTAGAATGACCCTCAGAGGTGTTCAAAATGTTCTAAAAAAGTTAATGACTCTGGATAGGAAAAACCTGTACACACAGTCCACCTTTCTTCTTTTTGGAAAAGGCAGCTGACCCTAACCCTGTGAGGACACCCATTGACATAATGCCTTCCCTAGCCCCTTACCTTAACCTTAACCATCACAACTAGATGCTTAACCCCAACTAACCCTAACCCAAAACCAAGTCTTAACCCTCAAACAGCCCTTTGAAAAAGTGAGGACCAGACATAATGTCCTCACAACATCAAAATGTCCACACAACGTTGGTTTAAACCAACATTGGTTCACACAACAATAAAAAGACAAGCAAAAGCACACACACACACACACACACACACACACACACACACACACACACACACACACACACACACACACACACACATAGAGTGTAGTTACAGTTATTTCCCACTAGAGGTCAGGACAAAGAAACAGAACAATACCCCGCCCGTGGCCAAACTAGTTGAAACCAAACGCTGAGATCAAAAGCATTTAGAACTCAAATTTTTAAAAAAGAAGACAAAGCTACACTTCAGTGAATAATCTCACTGTAAAGATTTGATTAAGAAGGGTATAAAATATCATATCCACAAGTTTGACGAGACTGAATGAGTCTTAGCAGCATCAGTATTCTTAAATTATGAATTGATGCATTAATGCATTTCTTTTAACCAAATTAATATTCTGGGTTAAATTATGTGATGTGTACATTTTGTGAAAGGAATTCTTTGTAAATAAAACTGCATTAATCATAGTCATGAACTGACTTTCTACTGGCTGTTGAATTTCACGGTAATTATATTATATCAATGTTTGTGGGTTGTTGTTTTCTTTGCTGTTTTATATATAATTTTCTCGTTGACTTTTGTGCAATTTAAAATTCCATCTCATAGGTCTTAAATGTAATGTTATGTGGCATGCAAACATGCAAGCAAATATTCATGCACATATACCATTGCCCTAACATTAAAAATAATAACAGTTACATAAACAATAACAGTTAAATAACCACAAACCCTAACCCTAACCCTTACTTTCAACACACACACACACACGCACACACGCACGCACGCACACACACACACACACACATACACACACAGACACACACATTTTCTGGTAAATAATACTCCCAGACAACAGCAAAGTTCAACACTTAGTGTATTTATAAAACGATTTGCAAAATATAGCCAAGGCTCATTCATTTAAATATGCATAAATAGCAAGAAAATACTTTTTCCCATTTCAATTCAAATCCTTTTGGAACTTCTTTATACACAAATCAGAGATTAACATTATATGAAAACTTTTTCAGCAGAAACAAAATAACCCCACAAGCATACTGAAGAGCTGAAGCGGCAGTTGGATTAGTCAGAAATATACATCAAAACGTTAAAACAAAGTCATATTCAAGTCTGGGAAATATCAAAGTACACATGTTTGGATGGATGCCTCAGAGTCTTTCATCTTTAAAAAAGAAAAAAAAAGCAGTATCAGCAATGCAACCGTATTTAACACCACAATGGCCAAAAGGTTGTGTCTATGTACAATAGTGCAGACGAGGAGCTTAAAACAGAACAAGGCAGTGGAAGGATAAGAACACGTTATCAAATATCATGATTTATTAGACTTCAAGTGGGTTGCCTTGGTTTTGGATTATAATTTAAAAAATAATAAAACGTACATGCACGGCATAGGGGTCAGACTTTGCCCCGCTGCAATTTAATAATCATTGTTAATGGTGTTTTTTTGGCAAATACTGATCCCTGTTGAACACCTAAACACAGCTATTCAAAATAAACCTCATTGTGAAATGTTGGGATAAAGGCTTTTTTATTTATTAAAATTTTATTTCATTTATTTATGTCTACTCCTCTTCCCTTATTCATTATGAAAGGGAAATGTTTCTGTTCTTATAACAATTTTTCTACACTACATTTTAATTTTATACAATGCCCCACCACATCTTGCCTCAGAGGACATTGTAGAAATATGGTAGTTTTTTTAAACTTATTCAGTTTCAGAAAATGTGTCAATAAATGATTCAAATAACACATAACTGTATCCTGATATGTTTTCCACATCAGCATTGTCAAACTTTCTGCCTCTCCTTAAATGCTTTCAAAGTATTTGCAAACATTCACAGGGCTGAAACTATTATTAAGGGTTGAAATCTATGAATCTGATTGTGTTTTAGAAAAAGAGAATGATTATAATCAAGTTCACTGATCTCACTCTTTCAGTTTAAAAAAAAAAAAAAAAGGTGCTTTAGCTTCCCGGAGCAGAAAGACACAGAGATTATAGAGATTTTGTTTCTTGTCTTTTGTCGTCTTCTACAGACCACAGTTCATTTGGCTGACTCAGAGATGGGTGGAGCACGCTCCAGCCTCATGGTCCAGGGGTCAGAGGTCGCAGCATAAAATGGAGAGCGGGTAAGCACTTCTTCTCCAGCCAGAGCGAAGGCAAACACTCCCCTCTGCCTCCCTTCTCTCGCCCTCTCCTCCTCTGCAGTGTGCTTCCCCTCTGCTCGCCGTTCCTCCCTGCTCTCCATGCCCGCACCATCCACGCTCTTAAATCCCAGACCCCTGCTGCCGAGGCCAAGCATCTCCCCAAGTCCGTGACTCTTGACCGCCTGGTACGCAGAGCTCAGCCCATTCTGCTCAAAGCGGTTGCTGGCAGCGCTGGGGGGGCACAGGAAGCTGGTGTTGGGTGTGGACCGCCAGGCAGCTGGCTTTCGTCCTCGCCGGGGGCGGGAGATTCGGCAGCTCTGCCTCTTGATGTGTCGGTGCAGGTGGTCAGAGCGTGTGAAACTTTTGTAGCAGTGCTCGCACTGGTACGGACGGACGCCCGTGTGGATTCGCAGGTGGTTCTTCAGGTCGTAGTTGTGGACAAACTTGGAGTTGCAGTGGAGGCAGATGTAGGGGCGCTCACCCGTGTGCTTCCTCATGTGGATCTTAAGCTTGTCTTGTCTGAGAAAAGAAGAAAAACACAGGTGTTTTCTAACAATTATGTCATGGGTTGAAAGGCTCACACAAACTGCATTTCTTTGAGTTGAAAAAGCCGTACTGTATTCGAAGAGGATCTGATCGATTTAATATATGCACTGACAACACTAACAATGTTCTGCTCTAAAATGCAGCTGAAGAAGGATGCAGTACAGAGAGATATCACTAATGCAAAGAAAGCTGCAGAGGGGGCTTTCCACTTTCAGCTCTTTGATATTCAAATGAGGTGAAAACAGATTCACCTCAGACAGCGGAGCATGGGGCACTTTTCCGTTAACTGTGCTGTTTAACATAACCCGGTGCTTTCTGGTCAAAACAGGAACATTAAAATCTCAACATGATCTCTACGTGGCTTGTCAAAATGAAGCTCTTGCAGCGCTTGTTTCACAGACCTGGTGAATCGTACTTCGCAGATGGTGCACATGTATGGTTTCTCTCCGGTGTGCGTCCTCATGTGCCGCGGCAGTTTCCCAGCCCCTTGGATGACTTTGTTGCAGATTGGACACTGCTGTGACGCTTTGGGCTTCATCTTCCTCTCCTCCTCGAGCTGCCAGGGAGGGAAGAGCGCCCCCAGGTGGGACGCAGAGCTCAGGAAGCTCAAGTACGAGCGGAAGTCAGCTTCATCCTTGATCTGACCCAGAGCGTGACCCTCTGACGCCACCGACCCAGCGTTCACGGTGCCGCCTAAGCCCGAGCTGACAAACTCCTTCAGGAAGTCGCCGTGGAGCAGACTGGGTGGGACTTCCTCTTTCATCTCCTCCTTTATGATCTCTCTTTTCACAGCTAGGTCGAGCGGCCTGGAGGCCTCGGGTGGGGCAGAGGTGGAGAACGCGTGGGGGAGCCTGGTTTGCAGCGAAGCGCCTGCGTGGTGATGCTGATGGTGGCCAGGGTCCAGGAGCTGCTGTGGGAAGGCCGGGAACTCCGCGGCCCACATGGAGGGGTAGAAGCCTGGGAGGAGCGGAGAGAAGCTGGCCCTCCGATCCAGTGTTGACATACGGGGATACAGCCCTTCCTGGAGGAGAGACTCTATGGAAAAGTCCTTCAGAGCCCGACTCTCCATACTCTCCTGCAACACAACAACAACTTCATCATAAGCCTTTCACACATAGAAACTGTCGTTTCAAGGTATTTTGTGACATGAAAATACAAGATTAGTACCATTGGTAAAGGTCGAGTGACCCTACCTGTTTGGCTCTCATGTTGTCTGAGGACTGTGACCGTGGCGACTCTCTGTGCAGGTCAAACTGCCGGTGGAATGTGGAGTTGCCCGGAGGCTGCAAATCCTCAGCCCCCGGGGGCGTCTGCTCCCCCCTGCTCTCCAGCGACCGCTCGCTGGTGTTGTCCTCCTCTTCATCTTGCTCATCCTTCCTCGAGCGCGCATCCTCCTCTTCATCCTCCTCCTCCTCTTCCTCCTCCTCATCTTCCTCCGCATCCTCCTCTTCCTCCTCCTCCTCCGCCCCCCCCTCTCTCCGTCCCCCGCCTCCACAGCCCCCACCCCCGCTGTCCATGATCTCCAGGCAGACGTTGATGATGCACGGGATCTCCAGCATCTGAGCTGCGTTCAGGATCTCTTTGACGTTGGACGCCGTCACGGTGAGAGTTGAAGTGTAGGCGAACTCCAGGATGGCTGTGAGACACTCCGGGGCAACAAAGTCAATTTCATACATGGCAGCTGTGTGGTGGGCATCTCCGCCGTCAGTGGTGGCCACAGTGAATAGCTTTTTGAAGTACTGGCTGCAGGCGGCCAGAACGGAGCGGTGGGTGCGGTACTCCTGGTCACTTACAATGAGGATTACATCGCAGAGCAGTCCGTCGCGACGCTGCTCATTGAGGCTGCAGAGGACGTCGCTGCTGTGATTCGGGAAGGGGATCCCAATCAGGTCGTCTTCTCTGTGATGAACCATTCTCCTCTCTTTGTTTCTTTTGGTTTTCTAGATGGGAGACAGTAACATTGAACCGTTTAATGACACTTGAATAAGAAGGTCAAACAGAAACGGTAATATTTCAATACCCACAAGGTTGTTTGACATTTACAACAGTTTAGAAGATATTTCAACAATCTTTTCGAGATTTGAAAACGCTTGAAGTTCCGTCTGGATCAAAAACATATTGAATCTGTCACACAATAAAAAAGGTTTGTGAACACATTTCCAGGGATGTGATTGCATTTCCTATTTGGAAAAGGGATGACAGAGGTGCCATATATCTTCACTCATTTTGTACACAACCCCAAAACACTATATTGCTGCTTTATTGTAAAAACAAAGAGCAACTGTGGTGAGGAGTGAAAAAATATTTCTCATTGTGAAGAGATGGAGGCGAGACACTGTACTTTTACAGCTGTTGTAAGCGTTGTTTGTAAGTCTCGGGATTTTTGAACGCTCCCCAGGGACTTTTCTTTCCCAAAAGCACAATTCACTGGATGTTAAACCACATTCATTCAAACCTGCTAAGGCAAATAATTAAACGGGATCTGAAACGCTGTTTTAAACAAGTGACCCTGAGCTCAGCTCACACCTGCACCTCCGTTTGATAACAAGCAGCATCCATTTATCAGACGAAGGATTTTTACTTTTTAAAGCCTTGATACTTCAATAGAGCGGAGACTCTCAAGCGAAGCTGATATTCTCAACACAATGAGTGACACAATGAGTCCTGCTTTATTGAAATATATTGTACGCGCATGTGTGTTTGCGTGCCATCTGTGCAGCAGAGACAACAATACAGCGTGTCTCATTTTTGGTAATGAAAACGGGTCGTATTTAATCTTGAATATACTGTCACGGTTTCTGACACTGAGAGTTTTTTTGGCTGATGAAAGCGTGATAGATTCATCGGTAATGTTCCTGACGTCCATCCCTCTCGTCTGTCTCCACCAGATATGAGCACAGAGCTGATTCCTCCGTTTCAGATGTACACAGTGCGATTGGGATGTGGTGAGAAGAACAAAGGAGGTCAGATTCTAGACGCCGTATCCTGTCAAATTGCTCGGTTTGCACTCTGTCCTCACCTCGGGCTCATTTGAATTGCAGCACGCAGCGACAGCAGATATTGCACCAACGATACGAGCAAATCCGTGCCCGGTCTTGAAATCCTCATCCCACGGCTGCCTGAGTTCCTACCTGTTGATTCACTGTGCTGTTGTTTACAGTTACAGTGATAAAACTCCCTCTGGCAGAGTGCTCATTCATTCACATCTATGAATAGAGCTTAAACTCAGCCGTCCACACTTGGTGGTCACTGGAGGCATGTGTAGATAAATACTTTGAAGCGGCCCTGCTCACCACAGCTGCATTGTTGACTGGCGCTAACTGGTCCAGAGCTGCAGCCGCACAGACTCTCTCTCTCACACACACACACACACACACACCCCCGTGTGTCTCACTGTCTTTTTTTTCCTGTGCCGCAGCAGATCACAACAGAGAAGGGTTAGGGTTATTTCATACAAAATGAAATAAAGAGAAGAGAGAATCCCTCAGTTCACCTGCAGGCATGCAAGTTGGGTACCAATCTTACATATAGTTTATTCTTGTCGATCTTGTTGCTAGGTAACTGTTGCTATGTTCATGCCATTGATACAGTGTGGACATAATTAAAATTTCTAGGGAGGGGCGGTGGTATATACTGTAGGATGTAGACCCACAGACCTGTGCAAATTCTTTGAGGGGGAAAGTGGAACAGAAGAGCGAAGGAGGAAGTCACAATGAGGTTACAGTGAATGAAAGAAAAATATTTTAAAATATTGATGTGTTAAATATCAAACTGATCCTATAAGTGCAGCACAAATCCTGTGACAGACCGCACATTAAAACTTCTCTCCGTGTCCTCTCCAGATAAGTGTTGCCTCCACAAAGAAAAGAATAATATCCCTTTTTTTCCCCCTACTACATTTCACACCACATGTAACATCCACATAAGTATTATCTTGGGTAAAAGGTGAGAGGATCTCAAGTGAAAGAGCAAAGGAGAGATCGTATGGCCCTGAAAGTTCCCTAACAGGTTGCACAAACAGCAGTGGAGGGGCCCCTCCCTGTGACAGCCTGCCAAGGCAAACAATGGTGCAGAACTTGGAACAACCCTGAGTGGATAAGAAGGAGAGAAAAAGAGTCTGACTGGGAGGGCTTGGTGAACTCACTGTCATTCGTTTGCTCGCGATTCCATCCCACCCACTCCTGGAACTATGGGACACGTGCGGCTGTTGCTGTTTGCTCGCCTTGTGCCCGGGCGAGCGCCACTCCCCTCTATTCCCACTGTTTGCCTGCCGCTAGCTCTTAGCGGCCTGCCCCTAATTACAATGTGGAGAGGATCTGAGGAGGATGTGCCACATAGACAGGGAGGGGAGGAGGGCACAGCTTTCGCACCACAAGGTCCTGGAGCGACATTTCATCAGCCAAACAGCCTTAACCCTTCCTACACACACACCCCCCTCACCCATAAGAGCAGCCAGGGTGGGGACGTCTTGTGAAAGGGCTCTGATAATTACTGTTTAGGTCTGTTGGCTCTATATCGGTCCTACTTTTCTGGCAGAGTCATGGAAGGACCATCGAATGTTTTTTAGTTTTTTTTGCAATAAAACTGACTCCATAAAAGGTCGCCAGCCTGTATCAACCTGCCATTAAAAGGCAACACTGTTTTTAAATTAATAAATTGTGGAAATCATATCTTTTTTTTTTATGCGATTATTATCAGCTGCAGCAACTATTTCTGTTCATCACACAGGCATCACTGAATTAACTTGCTGGACAGGGACCTTGTTTCAAGGTGTGATTCTAGCTAAGAACCGACTTAATCACGAAATTGACATAATGGACAATGTGGCCTCTTCCCCGCTGCCTGTACTGGCCACGTCTCCTCTCATGCCTCACTTAGTCACTGACACTTTCAACTCAGCACTCCCACCCCAAATTATGTGTCACCTCCATTCGCCGCCGTCTTTCTCCCAAGAACTTCATCTGCTTTCCGGGCTCTGGCCACCGCCACCTCCTCCTCCTAATCATTCTCCTCTTCCTCCTCCTCCTCCTCCTCCTGTTCCTCCTCTCTGTGTCCCTGTTGCAGCTGTACCATCATTATGTCCAGAGCAGAGTGGACTAACTTGTCCCCAGCCCTGACCGCTCAGGCCACAAATCAGCAGCTAATGTCCATCTCAACCCCTTGTCACGGGCAGACACTCATTTGGCCTCGAAGCTACAACACCCGGAGCCTGGTTTATCCCTGTCAGGCCATTGCATCCACCTGACCCACAGGCTAAATCACCAGCCGGCAAAGTTTACCCCTGTCAGCGACGGCCCGTTGCAAACAACCTGCTAAACAACTGTCACAGGTGGACAATTGGGCGGCCAATCATTTATCGTATTGACAGACAAAATTCCATCCCCTTATGAGGAGAGGAAATTCATTTGACCTGCTGTGTAAGGGAGTCCATTATCACCAGTAATACACCAGGTCACCTGTTTCGCGAGTGTTTTAAGTGTCTTGAGCCTGTAGGTGCGTAGGGGGAGGTTTTAAATTTTTTATTATCTTAATTGCTGTCAGTTACAGCAGGTGGGCAGCGTATAATGGCAGTTACACAACACTGGCTGCGTATTCATCTATATGAGAATGATGAAATGTCAGAGCAAAAAAACCTGAGCGCTTAGTTGCACAATTTTTCGCCTAAAAGTTGAATATCACCCAGAACTATTTTTAGGCGAAGTTTACAGAGTTCGGTGCAAACCTGTGCCACCTTTACACTGTTACAGAACAAATGGGGGGGGGGGGGCTTATGAAAATGATTCTGCCGTACATATTGTTAAATATCATCAATTTAATTTTGGACTGATAAATAAAAATAAATATAGTCTTCACAGAAAATCGGCCTGGGAAACTTCCTACAGTCTCGCAGCATTAGCGTGGCTATAATCAAATTCTCGCTCAAATGTTTCCACAGGTTTAACGATACATTCGCTGCTATATTTTATCGTACACAATTATTATTTTTGGCAAAAAGATCTACATTTTATGCCTTCAATTGGTTCACTCAATAATTCATTAGAAGTGTGATGGAACACAATCATTTAAAGTAAACGCCCAATCTAGTTTTAAGAGATTAAGGGGGTCAATTTAACTCGCTCGGCTCCTTAAAAGTGTCATCTCTTAAATCCTTTAGGGGAGCCCACAGCCGCAAACCATTATCTCTCTCACCCCAAAGTAAGCAAAAGTTTATGCTGCTCAATATCGGTGGACCGATTGACAATGTCGCTTCTAGTCTATCCTCCGTGAAATGAAGGAAAGATTGTTTCTTATTCTACATCTGCTTGTGCACTTCTCTGTCTTTGCTTGGCCTGAATATAAACCCCCCATGAAAAGAAGCACCACAAGCAAAGATGGAATAATATTATTTGTTTTTGAGGCGAAATGTGGTTACAGTTTAACTTTGGTTAAAAATGTCATCTCTTTTAGTTTTAGTTTTAGACATGCACAACTGAGCTCCAGAAAAAACAAACATTGTGTGGGTATCTTGAATCTGAACGTGCATAATCATGATGAAAACTAAATTCAAGAGCTTTTGTTACACAGCGGCAGGTGAAGGTTAAACAATGACTGAAGCTAATGAGACACTTACAATAGGTGATTAAGCAAACAGGTGATTGGCACGACACTGATCTTTATTCATATTTGGCACAATTTGGGAGCCTGTTGAGCTGGTGCGTCAAAGGGACCTAACAATATGTGATACAACTGCGACAGCATTTTTTAATGCAAAAGAATTCCCTGTGTTTTAACTGTATTCTACATTTTCAGAGTTTTTAACATGATTTTCTGCACATAATTCCAGTAAAGAATTTAGCGAGTGCATAGAAACCCTGACTCTTGAATATATTAGAAAAACAACAGCTTGTAAACAGTTCTGATGGTATTACTGGTCACTGCGTTTTGTAACTAGATGAGGTAAGAGGTCTGTGAGCGGACTGGCTGTAAACAATAATTTGCAGCTCGGCCTAAAATACAAAACATGTTTTTATTTCGGCCGCAGTCCCAAACACCTCTTTTAGGTTAATGAATTACCTGAATATTTGTTTTGGATTTAAAGGAGAATGTCGTACAGATATGTGTAATATCTAAAAGGGAAATGTATAATTACCGCTGGAGACAAAACACATAGTTGAGTGGAAATGTTTGTCACTTCAGAGACATGTTGTGATGCCATAAACGCTCTATGCTATTTCCAGACTTTTATGGCACAATATTTACTCTACGGGCGGAATAATTA
Organism: Scophthalmus maximus; assembly: GCF_022379125.1. Classification (NCBI taxonomy): domain Eukaryota; kingdom Metazoa; phylum Chordata; class Actinopteri; order Pleuronectiformes; family Scophthalmidae; genus Scophthalmus; species Scophthalmus maximus. The sequence goes on from NC_061534.1 coordinate 11,536,183, forward strand.
CACGAGTCATTAAGTGACTTTATTGGCCTGTTTGCACCTTGTCAGGCCTTTATGATCTGGAGCAGAAGGCTACAACATTCATATAAACTCAAAGTGATACACGTGTGCACAACGAAGAATAACGCGGGAGTGGAAACTTCACACAAACACACACACACACACTGCAACAATGTGATTAATATACACATATATGCAAAGACACGCGCCCACGTGCATGCTCCAGAAGTCTGGCATCCGCATACATTCACACATCTTGACATGTTCTCCAGCATCGCACAGGTCTCAAGAAGCCTTCACCTACCGTACCTTCACTTTCTCGATTTCCCTCGCGTGTCTCTTTATTTCCAGACTACCAAGGGCTCCTCGCTTGACCTCTCAGCATTGCCCTCTGTGATTGAAACGCAGCTGCCCCTCTCTCTTCTGCGAGCCTGTCAATCATTCAGCCAGGCAGCCAGTCAGTCCATTCACAAGCTCCTCACACCGGCCATGGTTGCCCATTCACAAGAATGAAAAAATAAATAAAAAACACCCAGGGAGGAATATCCAATGGAGAGCAGCACAAGCGGCGCAGCAGAGGAGAGCAGAGTGTGATTCTTGGGTCTGTCTGGGAAGCAGGCAGCGTGGCTTGTGTGGAGTTTAGAGTCAGCCTCACTGTTGTGTGTGGTTCGTGTAGGACGAGCGAGGGAGTGAGAGGAAGGGAGGGAGGGCAGCAGCACTGCACTGTGGAGATGTCGCACCACTAGTTTTTATAGCAGGGTGGGTAGCTGGAAGATAATAATACCCCATCCTCCTCCACAACACAAGTTTAAGCGCACTGTGTAATAAGCCCATGGCGCAGACACCCTCTGATTTAGGTCAGACAAAATGAATTTTTAGTTGTGTTAGAGTGGATATTGGTATAAAGGGACCGGGGCAAAGAAATTGAAGGGGTTGTTTGGGGAGACTGAGGGAGGGTTAAAAAAGGAAAGGGAGAAAAAAATACAGAAAAGTTGGAGAACTATTTTGTGCCCCTCTGTCGGTTATAGTCTCAGGCTGAGACGAGGAGATGGACAGAAGCAGCAACACAACTGCCACTTAAAGACAGTTACTTTCAGTTTTACACCTGTAATACTGTTCTGTCCAAAAGTTAATTCTATAAGACGAACAATTAACCAACTCTGTGCATGGTTCAGGAATTTAGACGTGTGACAAAAGGTGCACACTGGGCATATGCAGCCCCCCGGTAATGCTTCAACACATCATACTACTGAAAACACCCTGTAGTGAAACTGGCTGATTCAGTTAAATGTGTTTACTTCGAAGGAAACACTATCCGAGACAAAAGAATTAAACCACAAACGACAACAAATACCATGAGTGATTATGTGCAGACCTATTTCCATTTTTGTCGAGGAGAGCAGAAAGACCCATGTCAGAGTCCTGGTTTGAGTCAGAAGATCACCTTAATCGGGGCAACAGTTGGCGAGTGCACCACCACCATCTCAGTCTGTTGAGAGGAGGAGGAGGAGGAGGAGGAGGAGGAAGTCCATGTAGAGAGGTGTAGAAATAAGACAAAGAGTTCTGGGTATAGACACACAAGGTCAAGAAAAAGTGGTGAGCAGAGAATGGCTTACAAAGCTGCTCCCTGTGTTATGTCAAAAGGTGTGCGTATTTATGACGCAGTGAGATACACAAAAGAAAGTGTCAGTCGGATCAAATGTTTTACTGTGACGTAGCACATTCACAGGATCTGAATCAGCCATTGGGCTGTCCTGTATGACATCATAAAACCACGCCTTTTATTATACTTTTTTTAAATTAAGCTTCCCTCCATTTGGAAAGCTTCACCTGCTCAGGGATATGCTCTGCATTCAAAGATTAATTATTCATTTGTTGAGTTTAACAATTTGATACAAGCAGTTTTCATTCATAAAAGTAGACTATGCAATGAGCCATTGTTTTCTTTGTGGTAAGTGGACCTTCGAATCTACAAAAAAATATAAAATTCCTGACCGTCCATAAAACATAAGCGACAGTCCTACTGTGAAAGCAGTCGAATTATGTAGAGTTAACCTCCGCAAACAAGTAGACATCAGAGTGTACATCAGACTATGCCCACTTCCCCCTGGGGAAAACACGGAGCAAAGCGGACCGCAGCCCATGCCCTGGTGGTTACACTGTTTTGTACGGGGTGAGAGCTGAGGCCAGCTCACATTGGCATCTAGTATATATAAACAGGGTGAGCCACTAACTGCTAGCAGGCCGGCCAGACGGCCAGAAAAACAACAGTTGCCATCCTATAAGATGGGCTATCTTTTTCTAAACACGTCCCTGACATCAGAGCCACAGGCTGTAAAGTGCTACCTGAGAGGACAGCCTTGAAACAATGTGAAAGTGCAGGCTCACGTGCTGCAAAACTCATAGGCCGCGACTGACACAAACCAGCGGTCCAATGCTACGGACAGACACTGTGTAAATCACACGAGAAGTGGTGAGTCTGCGCGTTAACGGTCACACACGATTCCAGGATTCGAGGGGCTGAGCACGAGTCATCTGTTTTGTCTGTCTGTCTGGCATCTCAACGTACCTGTTTACCGTCACCTGCTGCGCCCAGCAAGACACACGGACCGAGGCACCAGATTGGCACTTTGGAGTGGGGGTGGGGTGTGAAGCATCGTTGCATAAAGTTGATATGGAGACCTTGCTCACAAACACTAAGACGACAGAGAAATATCTTGAATCTGAGCTGTAGTCTTCCCATGTGTGGCAGCACTATAGCCACAACTACACACCTACTGACAAGTTCATAATTGTCACAAATTCAAATCTTTGAAGGTAAAGACCTTTTTGCTCTGAATGCTGATCATCTAATGCTGTTCATATTATTTTAGGGACATGGGAAATCTTCACTCAAAGGTTTTCTCCCATCAAAACTGACTCTTGGCCGCTCCATTGTGTGATCCCAGACTGCTTGACTGTCGGACACGACTGTTTGACACACAGCAACCACATCTCGACTGCTTGAAAGCATCACTTTCCCACACACACACACACACACACACACGCACACACACACACGCAAGCGTTATCACGTCCCCTATTCAGAGTCACTGATTTGGATCGTCCCACTCTCCACACAGTGTTACCGCTTCCAAAACATGAGAACTTGCCATTCAGTTATCAACAGACAGGCAGAGTTCAATCAGTTGGTAAATTATGTGTTCTTGTTAGCTGCACATTCACCCATAATGAAATTGCGGTAGGTAAGTGTGCAGTGATTACGTCAGTGTCACAGCGATGGTTTATAAAACTAGAACCAGTGTTCACTTGATAAAAAAACATATCCCAGTTGCTGTTTGCACAAGCACAGCTCAAAAACAGCTCAGACCGTCACATTGCATTGGTACAACAAAAACAAAGTGGTGGATAGTTCAGCCAAAGGCCGACTTGTGCTTGAAAAGAACGAGTTTGTACTCTTTGTAAAATCGTGTCAGAACGCAAAAGAGTTTTATAGTCGTTTGAGCTTGAATGCAGGCTGCAACTTTATGTTGATAACCAAGACTGTCCTCCAAAAATCAACAGCATCAGCTGTTTCAGCAAGTGTCGACTGACATTGTTGTCGAGTGACATAGTCGTGTAGGGACGAGCGTGAATCCATGGGCCAACAATATGTTTAACGTGGGACACCTCTGTTTGTTGACTGTTTCCAACTCTAAGTCAGTGCTGTTGTTTTTTAAAGCAGCACCAGCTGGTAAGATCTGAAGATCTTCTTGTGTCATTTAATTTATGCTTGGTTGATTTATTAGCCCAGTATTTCTCTCAGCCAATATCTGGACGAGTCGGCAACAACTGCAGCAAATTAGAGCGCAGCACTATGACGTATTGGTTTCTCCTGGTGAAAGATCATGTAGTGTGTAACCCCACGTTGCCAGTTAGTCGCGCAGTATGCGTGAAAAGGTGGGCCACTAACTCTTGTTGGGATAGTGGCCCACCTTTGGCCCACTGCAGACTCTCTGGAAAGCCGTTCGTAGTGTTGCACTCACTTGTTTGCATTAAAGTGTCTGAGGAAGTAGTGTGAAGAACCACAAAAAGTTAAAACCCACAATTTTGCAAAACTCAAAGGAACATAATAATGGTAGAAAGCTGCCCCCTGTGTCCTGTCAAATTGTTTTGCATATTTATGACACAGAGAAACACAAAAGCAGATCAAAAAATTGTCTGTGATTGGGTAGAAACTGTAGAAGGCTCTCTCAACAGTGGAATATCTTCACCTCTCCACGTTAAGATATTCTTTGGAGCATATTTCAATTTCAAAATGTACATATATAGCTTTGAATTCATAATAGAGCAACAGCTCACCGACCGACCATACACAACAGGTTTAAAATGACGTAGCAATGTGTATATTGCCCAATAACGTGGAAAATATGTTCAGCAGAGTTGTTCAGGCTGTCTATAAATTCACAGAGGAGACAGAAAAATTCAATCAGCCTGACTTGTGCCCTTTACCCCGGTGTCTCGGAGGCCAGGTGTGGCTTGGTGTGGGAGAGGAGCAGGAAAGGGAGGCAGTCCGCCCTCCCACAGCCCAAAGATAGAGCATTGCAGCAGTCTCCCAGGTCTACGCCCCCTACCCCCACAAGTCCAAGGCCGGAGACACATGCACAGATGCAATGCTGCTTTAAACACAAGGGGAGGCCTGTGTGAAAACCCACTGTACCTTGCTTAATCAAAGGCAATTTCTCACAGACACACACCCATCTGTCATCGCACTGAGGTCATTACAACTCACCTTGGAGCACGCTATTCGGTTGAGATGGGTGAGGGCCTTTGCTCACTGCTGACCTTTCTGTTTGTGCTTTAACTTTCTCCTGTTTTGTCTCCATTTCAGAAATCCTAATCGGCATTGGAAGCTTCGCCAGAAGGGAGGCGAGGTACACAAGTTGCATATTTGGAACTGCGAGTGCTGGGAGAGAGTAACAGTGTTTCACAGGTGGCCCTGATGCTTTGTATGAACTTGCTGCATTTTGTGTGAAGACAACTTGAATGTCTGTGGTGATGATTTACCGGAGACAAATATGATTACTCTTCATGTCGGAGGTCACTTTCATCCACTTTTATTCTCATGTCCTTGAAAATTAAAATTCTGGAGCCAGAAAATGCTACAAAAGGTACAAGGAGTGGACCTCTCGAGCCCCACTGCCAGGCTTGTACTTCTGAATGCATTCTTCTACTGTGTTGTGTTCATTTGATTCGCTTTTCGTGTGAATATTTGTGTGTGTGTGTGTGTGTGTGTGTGTGTGTGTGTGTGTGTGTGTGTGTGTGTGTGTGTGTGTGAGTGTTGCCAGGGTCGTGGGGTGCATGAGGACAACGCCGTATGGTGATAACGAGGAGGAGGCCAGCCTTGGTGGGACAGCCTCTGTCTGCCCTCAGGTAGTGTGTGTGTGTATGCATGTTTGTGTGTGCGCATGTGTGTGTGTGTCAGCAGGAGAGCCCTCGGGCACTCTGGAACCTCCTAATTAAAACCAGTCAGGCTGCAGGGCAAGGGAGACAGATGCCTGTCATGACACACACACACACACACACACACACACACACGTTTGCACATTGAACCACATGCACACTCACAAACATACTAGTGTGATGCATAGGTCAGCTATTTTTGGACAATCACACCCACTCAGGTATCACACAGGTAAGTAATCTGTTTTTTGACCTAGGTGACGAGACAAAAGCAGCAAAATCCATACAGCAGAAACATAATTCATGTTGACATGGCTGCTCATAATTGAAGACAAAGAGAATTTTAACATACAGTACATGAATGTGTGCCTGACCGGTTTGCATGCTATCGCCGTGACGGAACCCATTACTAATTTTTAAATTTGGCCTAAAAATCCACCAGTGGACTATCATTAGTTTTATTCCTACCTGAAAAATCAGCTGGATTATATCCAACTTCTCTCACAGATGAAACACACACACACACACACACACACGCACACAGACACACACACACACACAAGCGTGCCTCAGTCTGTCTCACATGCAGTCGTGACCCGTTCTTGCTTCCAGATTGACACATCTCTCTTTCCCCTCAGCACAGAATGAGACATAATTGTGCTGAATATGTGTTGCCTGCAGACTCTGTCATATCTCTCTCTCTCTCTCTCTCTCTCTCTCTCTCTCTCTCTCTCTCTCTCTCTCCGTTCACCCATGTACGGCCCAGAGCTGCAGGCAACCACATATAGTACTTAGTAGGCTAACTGCTGTTTGTCTGGGGTGGGTGGGTGGATCAAGGCATGCTTCTCTCCTTTCTCTCCCAGTGATTAGATAGCATAAGCAGGCCAGCTAGCCTAACCCACACACTCATGTCTCTAAAACTGCCATCCAGCCCTGCTTTTTCTCTCACTGCCTCTCACACACAGGTGGGTGGACCCACTTATTCAACCCAGATCTTTCTTTTAGACATTATGAAATCGTGCTCTTTTTTGCTCCCTTTCTCCTTTTTTTCTTCTTCCATCTATTTCCCTGACGCCGAATGACATTCGACTCTGTATGTTCCCTGCGACGTCTTTTTTGTGATCTATAGAGAAGAGCTTTAATTTTCAAATTTACTGGGCGATCATTTTTCCTCGTTATCAAGCTGACAATCATGTCTCTTTGCACTTGTCACCATGGGCTGAGGCTAGGTGGGTTGCCAGTGGTTACAGGGGCCTATTTTCAATTACAAGGTAACATTCAGGAAACACCCACAATCTGTATGCAAAAATGCTTCATTGCATAACCACATTACAAATTGTGGCTGCCACTGACATTTCAGACGTTCAAATGTGCGACATAAATATTTGTCAGATTACTTTGACTGTACTGGAAACACAAAGCCACTGCAAAACACACAGTATTATAAGCAATTCATAAAATAAAAATTCAAAGTTAATAATCAAGTGGAAAGTTATTTTGTCAAATCAACTTTGACTTTAAAATGAAAATAGAGTTACCTAATGTCATATAGTGATGCAAATAACAAATTCTTAAAGGGATCTAATGCAAATCAAGAGTAATGCAGAAAAATACGTCTAATGTTACAAAACAAATGTTTCTCGGTGTTTCTCATGATTGTGTGCTGTGTGTCACGGTGGCATGTTGGGCTTTTAAAAATAACAGCATGTAGAAGGATTAAGCAGTGCGATCGAGCCGACCTCGGGGAGTACGAGTGCCGGCCTCCCTGGCTGCTTTGTCGTTTGAGCCAGGTGCTGTGTTTCGTGAGGAACACAAAAGTACACAAATCCCACAGAAGGAGCTTTTTTGGCAGGGCTCGGGCCGCCCACCCACGGCAGCCTCTTCAGGCCTCCTCCCATCCTCTATTCATCTGTGAGGGGCGGCTTACTCACCCAGACCTACTCCACACAACAAAACCTGGACCTCCATCCTACGGAGGAGGGCGGACACGCACACATGCTCGCACAAGCGGCTGCCGGGCACAGAAGCACACGAGTGCAATGATTTGAACACAAGAAGTTGGTACTGTTGAGGGCGCACACCTCGCTACTCTGGGGACATTTTGTCACACAGTTCTGTTAATTCACTCTTTGCTGTCTGGATTTCAGGACAGCTGTCATAAGCTGTGTCATGAGAGGTTAAAATCTGATTGCTTATCCCTTGTGTCAGTGCTGTCACATGGGCATGCCCACACACCGTCAGTTGGGAAGAAGGCGTATGGACTCATTCACTCCGTCAGCCCCACATTGAGCACATCGTATTCGCAATTATGAGGCCACACCCTCGTTCACTGGACAGATTCAAGTCTGCCTTTCTCTCAATCAAGTGCCTTCACGCTCTCGCATACATCTACACGCTCTCCTAAGATCTACAGGCTTATCAGATACAGTACACTATAGGTGAGATTGTTCAAATATGAATGAAATCTGCCTCAGGTAATGTTTGTTAAACACACTGACGTAAGAGAGGCCCTGTAACAAAAGGTCTGTGCGGATCAGGTTAAATTCAGATAATCCTGGAGAGAGAAAGAGACAGAGAGACACCCTTTCTCTCTCTCTCTCTCTCTCTCTCTCTCTCTCTCTCTCTCTCTCTCTCTCTCTCTCTCTCTCTCACCTGACAAAAGTAGGTGTGGTGTCTACTTGACTTTTTATCCCCATCTAACCCCTACTGTGACAGGAAGAGAGCTCTGTAAGTTCTGCTAGTTTTTTTTAAAACATTTTGTTGATGAAGGCTTATAACCATTTCATTTTCATAAGAAAGTGCATGTTTTCATTCGTACTTGTACATTTTATTTTTTGCAGTTTTTCACATGGTGCCTGTTCGTAGACCTTGCTCTCCCGCTAAGAAACAGCATTATTCAATTTTTCATACCACAACCTGGAACGGAAATAATTTGTAGATGACCAACTAGTTTATATGAAATGTGTAATAAGTCACTGCCACTAACCACTGAAGCCGCATCCTTTAAGCTAACACCTTTAATACATCGGAAAAAGTTAAATTATTCTGAATGTCACACTTCTGCCCCCACATCTGTTGTGCAGAGAAACTGAATCTGCGGTTATATTTTAAGTTAATTGTGAGCGTATGATTGCTAAATGATTAAATAGATTCCTGGAGGACAGATGTCATCCCATGTGTCTTATTAGCACCGTGTCATTAACAGACCTGACGAACTCTCAAGACGGTTTCACAACTACTCTTACCACTGCTCAAGCAGCTTCTTGATGGCAGGAAGGTGAGTCTGACAAGGAAAATTATCGTGCAGAAATAAAAATCCTGAACTATAATTCATCACGGCGCCACGACAGTAGCAAGAAGGATTAAAATTGATATCCTACTTTCGTTCTGCTCCAGCTTTGTCATGCTTTCACTTGCTTCCTTCTCGGTGTGTGCCTGTTACAGTGTGTGTGCAGTAGGAGGCTTTCACTGCACGCACTTCTGGTGCAAGAAGCACACAGGGAGGTTTCTGGAGAGCACTGAGAGCTACTGGACATGCCTTGATAAAAACGTCTGATATATGGACCCTCTTGCAATTTAAAACGGGAACCTGATTCTGCAAAAGGTCAGCAATTCTTTAGTCTGATTCTGGAGCTCAGTGGGTAACAGACAGCTCTTGCATGCTTTGAAATTTTGCCACAACACACAGAAAATATGAAACTCTCATTATGACTTTTTAAAGGATATGGGAAATAGTAGTGCAGCGAAGAAAAAAGAAAAGAGAAAAGAAAAGACAGCGAGAAGTTACTGACCTTTTACAAAGAGAAGTTTTGAGTTCAGTTCCTCTCTCACTCACTCAGACCCTGTCAGGAAAGTCAACACTGTCTCAGCACGGGCAGACATGTGAAAGTGAGAGCAGGCGAGATAGAGACTCAAATTTGCTCTGAAGGTGTGTCATTTGGGGGAGTGAAAAGGTACCGTTCCATGAAACGGTTATCTAAGAAACACAACAAAACAAAAACTGCTACACCCACCAGCCTCAGCCAACACCCCTCCCTCCCTCTAAACCAAAAGTATTTGGCAGCGTTCCCTACAAGTCCACCTGTGCTTAGGGGAGGGGAGTGACACGCTCACAGGCCAAGCCTCAAAACCTGCTTGCAAGGCTTGACTATGGTTGTGGTTGGGGATAGACTAAGCTGAACCTTGGGGCCGGGTCAGAAGGGCACATGGGATGGAGGCCTGAAGGTGTGGAGCCAGAGACGAGGCTGGAGAGCTGTCGCAAAACCGGGAGCAAGCGCTGGAAAAACTGGAGCACTGAAAGCTGGTGATTAAACAGCCAAACTGAGGCTAATGTGCACCTGGACAACTGTGCTAAGATTTCAAACAGGGTAGAGGTGAAGAACAAAAGAGCAAGAGGAGGTTCCAGTATAACGCAGCGTTGATCCAGTGGGTGGGTATTTGCCTATGCCAAACAGGAGCTAGAGGGGCTCATATCAGGTGTCGGACAAAAGACATATCAGGGGGAAATGAAAGGATTGAAGAAAAGAGCGTCGGTGACAGTATCTGACTGTATCTGGGTGTGTGCTTCAATGTGTCAGGCTGTACCTGGCAAGACGCAAGAACCATTGTGCTGCTCTGAAGCCCATAATGCAGCGTAATGGCAATATAATGAGAAGGTGTACTGAATGATGTAAATGCTGCTGAAGGTGTCATATTGGGTGATACATGAGCATATTTGGGTCTAAAAATTGTCAAACATCTCCGCAGAAAAGGGTGATTCTGGGAAATTTAGACCAATATTTTTTTTTTTTTACCAGTTTTGGGTTCATACTTGTGAAAAGCAATCAAACCACTCATCAGAGAACATATAAAGAACATAGTGGATCCTTTAGAAGCTTCAAGATAGTGAATATTGGACTTCCTTTTACCAGGTGGCCAGAAACATGACATAATCGTTACCAATTGGACAGGCCAGCTTTCAATCAAGCTATATCCACGCTACGGTGCTTTATCATCTATTTGAATCTAAATGACACCACAAACATTGGGAAAAGATGAAGACTCCACACAGCCAGAAGATGGAGTAAAATCCAACCCCTTATTTCTTTCTTTTACTGTGAGGTGCCAATCAAGCTGCAGAGATGTCCGCTGACATTAGAGAAGGGGAAATGTTTGTGTCATCAGGGCATCTCATCGGGGGATTCCCCTGTCCCAGATGCCATATGAGTACAGGATTCACACTCATTTAGCATGTTTGAACTAGAAACAACTTAACCTTCAGCTTTGAGTTTCAGGAAAGTTAAATCCAATTTTCCCGAGCAATGAGCAGATACATTAGTGTTTGAGATAAATATGGGCCTGAGCACTTACTAGTGTAAGTGAAGATCACAATAGCTATGCCCTCTTTGGAAGATTTATCTTTTGCAGGATCTTAGAGCGAAGTCCCAAGTACACTGTGTTTGTTTATAGATAAACACACCCAGCAATTTTTCGATCATTTTGTGCCCTATCTAATGCAGTGTCTTTGCCCCCTGGAATGAGAAGTACAATGTTTAATTTCTTTTGTAGATTAAAAAAAAAAAGTAGCTTGAGCCTATTTCCTCAGTCAATGTATTGTTTGAACCACATCACACAAGCTTATGACAAGTGTAAAACATGCAATATGCTGCTCTACTTTCTCTGTAGCTACAGCAAAGGTCCTTGTTTTTCATCTGAAACCTGAACACTGGGGCCGAATTTTGTCTGACCCCGGACACATCTGTGCCAATTGAAAATGTTTTAGATCGATTGAGAAATTATTGCTCAGACCAAGGTTTTATGAGTCTACTTCAAAAATGAATAGAGACAAGAATTAAAACAAGCGATGGCAGGGAAATGAAAGAAAGAGCAGGAGTCCTTGGTGAGTTCTGGGACCAGTCACATCTCCACTGGTCCCACATTGTCTGTTTGTTGTGGATTTCCACGGACTGTGTAAGCACACCTTTAAGGTCACAGATAAATGTTTCATATCTTGTTTGTTTAACTGCACTACAATGAAGAGTAAAATTCATTTTAGAGGGTGTTACCTCGAGTCTCGTCGTCAGCATGAGGTGGTACCTGGAGAAGACTGGCGACCAGCTCCAGACTACAAATGACTGATTGGACTGAAGTCTGAGAATTTAGATCACAGATGTACAGTTACCGGCTCCTACTTTTAGTTACCCTGGATGCACATGAATACAAAATCAGAGGCCATCAGAAGAAATGCTCTATGACAGCTTTACAAGGGTACAGACAAACACAAGGTCTCAATATTTAAAAGTTTATACAAAGTCCAATAATGAATGTTTGAGATTGTCCTAAATGATTTATCATAGCCTGTTAGACCAAACATGATGGGCTGGCTCATATTTATTAGCATAAATCAGTTGGAAAGGTTTACCACCCTGTTAATAACTGGGGCTTCTCAGAAACTTAAGCAGGATGAGTCCCATCAACGTCAGTGCAGCAAAACTCTGCTTAAAAAGGGAACAATATTGGACAAATGCTGTTTTGGCGTTAGACACCCGTTGTCTCTCCGTGTTTCTCTTAATGTAGTGTGTTTTTTTTGTACCTGAAGCTGGGGTCCGCAGGGTACAAATGAGTACAATGATGAAAAAAGGTTGACAGTACATGAAGCAACACTTCTTAGTTACACCCACATGCTGCTGTTGCTTTCATCCTGCCACCTGTGGAGTGGGTGTCACCATCCCATCCACCAAATCTGTCACATAGACCTGTCTCTGCTCACGGGCCATGTTTTTGGTGATGGAATCTGTTTTATGAATAGCTTTTGTGCTGTGCTGAGTTTTGTTATGCTGGAGGCTCTTCTCTCCCCACCCAGTGAAAAGAACAAGAGGTAGTCACGAAGTAATGTGCTTTGAGGACCTGTAATGTTTAATGTATAAGGTATGCATATAAATCAATCAAAAGAAGATTCAATTATATATATTTATATTTATATATATATATATATATATGTATATGTATATGTGTATATATATATATATATATATATATATATATATATATATATATATATATATATATATATATATATACACATATATATATATGTATGTATGTGTGTATATATATATATATATATATATATATATATATATATATATATATATATATATATATATATCAGCAGAGACATGCTGTACATCACTACCACAAAAGCACGACAGATTCGACACTTGTTAATTGATGTTCATAACATTCCGTGATGTATTCTCTGCTCATTGTTCCTCTATCTGTTACATGCCAAATATACTGTATGTCTACAGTTCTCTCTTTAAAACTGGTCCATCAAGCTAACTACTGTAGAACTAGAGGCAGTATCGTGGGTCGATGGGTCAGAGGTGTGTAGGTGTGTGTAGGACGTGTCGGTTTGTAACAACATCGCCGACATTATTGTCAGCACTCTTTGCTTTCAAATGTTTAAAAATAATGTGTCCTGATGCCCGAGATGCAAACCACCTTTTGTTGTTTGTCCACCTCCTCCGAAAGCGAAGGTGAATTGCGAGGTGAGCGATCCTCAACTGTTGCCATCAATGTCCCGTTTGCCGTCTTGTCCTGCTCTGGGATCCTTCTCCAATTTACAGTAAGTCCATCCAAGACAAGCTAGTCGATACAGGAACACAATCGTGCTTAAATACACAAATTTTAACCTCATGGAGGTGCTAGAGGAAAGGTCAAAGAATTAGGTCAGTAGGATGTATCCTTTGGGGACCAGGAATGTCTATACAAAATGTCATGCTAATCCACTCAACAGTTGGACAACAGTGGTGAACAGAGATGCTGCAACATGAATTAAACGTTAAAAACTACTTTAGTTTCTTCAACTGTAACTCTCACTGTTTGAGTGTGTGCGTGTTCTTGAGTTAGGGATCGAATGTACTGACCTCAGACCTTCATTCTCAGTTGCAGCCTGATGCAGCCCGAGCTGTGCTCCGCTCACATGGACTGTGATGTTTGAAAGTGATACTTTGACGGAACAACAGTTTGGAGAATTGAGGCAGGTTTTTTTTTAAATAATTTAAATTTGCTGGGTTACAAAAAATAGGATATAGGAAAATCACAGTATTTTACTTATTAGCTCTACTACCCTGTTATTATTTATAAGATAAATGGGGCAATAGCATGGAGCCCCTTTAAAGAAAGGGGCCCCATCCAATGTGATAAATACATTTAGGATGGGGCATGGCAGGCTCGTACTTGTTCGTGTGGTGAATTGTGGTAGTTTTGGTTGTTGACATTAGCTACTTTAGTATGGCCTTTGGCTGAGGCTCCCTTGGCACCATACTGAATATCCAAAGTAGATAGTTCAAGGCTCTACCAGTTTTGGCATTAGCAGATGTCTCACAGATAGACCTGAGCAAACACCCAAAGGGTGTGAATGTTCATGACAAGGCGGGATTGGCTAAGACATGTTGGTTTAGGGGCTAACGAAACATTATTTACCAGCCATTCAAAACAGGCCACCTTACCATAGATGCAACCATAATTGGGCCACTTTAATAAGCACAAAACCAGTTTGACGTGCCTTACCATAGCAGAAATGGAGAGGAAACCAAAATTACTCAAAAGCAGGAGTTGAAGACAAAAGAAAAAGAAAAGTGAGTTTAAGAGAGGGCTGGCATGAGATGGCCAAGGTGGATACAAGACAGATTTTCTTTGGAGAAAGAGATCATTGCAAATAAATATGGTAACACATAAACAAAAGAAAAAACACAGGCAAACATGTACCAACATGAGGGTGATGAACTCATTATTATCTCAGGGTACTCATTAAGTGTTCAAGAAAAAATATCTTTAACCGTAAAGTAGCACTAGGTCTGCTGTTCCGTCAATCTCTTGGTGGCCATGGTCACCATAGAGACTGACTGGACTATACAGTAGACTGGATATAGAGCTTGACAATGTGTGTCCTCCCACTGATATGAAGCCAAAATATCCTGCTTATAGGCACTGCCATATTGCTCTGGTGATGTTATTTGGAGCCAGAGTCTACACAGAAGTGATCTTGAGGTGGAGGTCCGTTGATACATGAACTCGGTCAGTCAGTCTCAGCTGTCAATCTTAATGTTTCACCCTGTTTTAAATAGCAACAAATAACTTATCAACTCAAAATTCACCAGAAAAATGCACACTTGAACACACATCAGTGTGATAAGAACCTGAAATGACGAAAACCATCTTTGAAAAAAAACAAATTGTCATGTACTTTGCCTATCTCCCATCAGCTAACACACACCTATCAGACCTATATAGCAGCTGTCCACCAGGGGGCGAGTGTGGTGTTTTGGCTTCACTTTTGGGGAACTTTCATATCGTCCATATTTATATATACTCTTTGGCCTGGACAGGTCGTTTTTATTACCAATGCAAAAAACAGGTATGTGACTGATAATGGAAGGCAGCTAATTTGTGTATCTCTAGTCCCCATTTTTGCGGTTTGAAGTTGACCGGACAGTGATACAAACTGGATGCAGTCTTTGATATTTCCAATTTTCCTTGGTACTTTGAAGAGGCCAAGGGCCATGCACACTAAAGGAACAATTCAATCATTCATTGTTTGCTGAGAGTTAGATGATTGATATTGATATCACTCTCACATCTACAGCAATTATCAAGTATGAAACCATAGAGCCTGCAGTCAATATGCTTATCTTAGCGTAAGAGCTGACTGCTGCATGTTTGTCCACTTGTGTAACTGGGACCTGATTATACTGGTTATATTAAGAGTGGATAGCCAAATGAGATTGTACAATCGTAACATCTTGCACAAATGAAATGTGATGTTCAGTTAAAGGTGTAGCCTATTTCCTCTGCTGTAATCACTGCTGTAGAAAACGGGTGAAGGAGCGAGGTAACTTGCAACTTGATCGGTTCTGATGAGACTGATTACCTTTGCAATTGGTTGGTGGGATCAAAGCAGTGCAGTCGGAGATGGACAAAACTGGTGCTTCTGCATTCTGATGTGTCAATATGATGGCACTGCCGAGGAATCTCTCTGTGCAGGTTTGACCTGTACAGGGAGAGATTCATCATGTTTTTATCATGCATGCCCATTGCTTTGTGTAATGCGCAAAGGCGTTGAGTAGTGGAGCCTGAAACATCAACAACAACAGTGGCAGATATATACCAGCTTCTTTATGTTTGGTTGGCGATAATAATTTTGTTAAAAGTCTCTCCGTGAAATGACCGTAAAGCTAAACACTGTGTCTAAAGGTAGGGACAAATCAACGCGTCGTCAAACAACTCACACCGACAAGGACCGCTTGCTGTGTCAGCTCTCTACATCTGGGCCGATTCAGGCAAACAAAATTTTACCCGGAACACACCGCCAAGATGGCCAACTAGATCGTATGTTACAGTATATACCGCACAAACTAAATATAGAAAAATGCCACAATTGGAGTCATTTCTGCCATGTTGTATGTGCCTGTCTGCTTAACATGTTTTAATTTGGTATCGTCTGACATTTTTTCTGCAAGAAGGGAATCATATATTTTTGGATAATCAGTAAAAAAAAGACAAAAAGTTAGTTACGCTAGTGAAGGCAAGCGACAAAACAATGATAGAATGGAAGAGAAAGGTGGAGACGAGCTCATGTGAACCAGTTTTGCCACTTCAGGGGCATAACACTGGTGCCGCTTTAGTGAGAACCGCCGGCACTGCCCATCTCTCAACCTCCTCCACCCGTCTTTCACCATGTCCCCTCCTCTCTTCCTCTCCCTCTTTCTTTCTCTGTCTCTCCATCCCCTCCCTCTCTCCCTGCCAGCCCCACCACAAAGCCCCACCCACAGCATGAGAAGACAGGGAGAGGAATCTGATCTAACCACACTCCCAGAGATATTACCTCAGCAGCCACCCCCACCCCCTACACACACATGCACACATAAACATACACTCCTACCTCCCCTCTGTCATACCCAAACCCATGCACTCCACTCACCCTTCCCCTGCCCCCTCCCGATCTCCTCCTCGTCCTCCACTCCCTACAACACTGCTGCCAGGCTGTAATGTTTTTCTAAGCCTCTCCTACACAATTTTCACACAGTTTCCCTCTCCCTCAACATACAGCAGCATCCCACACACCCTGGGCCCAACTGACCCACTGAGAGAGGAGGTGGGAGAGCTCTGGGTGGGCAACACCGCCACCATTGAGGGACAGGCAGTGTGACTGTTTCACCAACTGACAAAAAAAATAATTCATTAATCAGCAGGAAGTGTGAACGCGATTCCACGCTTGTGCGCCCCCTTTTAATGATTTATTTTAATATTGTGGGCTCTCAAAACACATCTTTTTCCAGGTTCCTATCCTTCATAATCACATTTTTGCTCTGCATATTGCAAGCTGACTGTTTGAAGCCGCCTCATCGGGGATGTGACGACGCGGGGCTGACAGGATGTGGTGTAGGATTCATTCCTCTCCACAGAGAGAAACAGAGACAGCTTTAAAAGGTTAATGTGTCTGTTATCAGCAGGTCTCAATATCTGCCATCAGTTTGTTTTGGTTTTCTCAGTAGGCCCCTTGAACCATAACAGCATCCATCTGTGGGTCTCAGCAGATATGCTCCCCTGGTGTAGATGTGACAACAACCCCTGAGAGTGAGAGAGAAAGTTGAGCTACAACTCTGCTGTCTTTAGATTCTCTCACATAGCCTAAAATAATTGTTAGTTATTTGAGCTTATTCCATGTGAATCATAATTGAAATATAACATAACTTCTGGTAAAAACATACACAAAACCAAGAGAAAAACGTGCAAGATAACATTTTACAATAAAACAATGTGCTTGTGAGTCAAATTTCATAAGAAACAAAAGTATGAGTCTTACGTTTACCCTGATAAATTATAATCTCTTTCTACCGCCAAATAACAGATTGTTGGGCCCCTCGGGGGCAGTTGAGACAAGTCAGTACACTGTCACTACCTTTTAAGTCAATACGGTGAACTGGTAAGCTAACAACTGCCTATTTACACATCCAGCAGTCGTGTTCCATCTGGTGAATTTTATTGCAATATTCAATGTTCAACTGGTTTTGTCTCCAACAACTCCAAATCGAAATATGTGGCTTGCCAATTCATAACCAAAATGGAAAGGCTAAATAATTAGCTCAATCTCTCTATGAATGCTATATTCATTCAATACACAAAAAATTGCAGTTTTCAGTATTTGGCTGATTTTTCTATACATAAACAGCAAACACAGTTTTGTCCACAGCCATGCTCGCAGATCTGTGAGGCTGTACTGTATGCAAATACATAAACCAAAAGATGGTGGTGCCAGATGAGTTATTACATTACAACCTGAGGGGGTGAAGAATTTCTTCATCAACAATAAAACAAATTTAATTTCAGTCCTTTTAAGGATGGCAAATATCTGCTTTTTACCTCCAGACTGACTTAACACTGATGTATATTCTTTTCAACTCTCAATGCAAATTTGTGGCTCTCTTATTAACCATTGACCCAAAACTACAGCCAAGAGTGGCTGCAGATTTTGTTTACTCTGAAAAAATATTTTTTAATAGTTTTCCATAAATGTGTTTTGAACATTTTTGGCCTCTAATATTGAGTGTTTCAATATATCACACATTGTTAGCAAAATGCTCTATATCATATCATATCATATATCATTTCTCATGCATATCTTGAGGAAACTTCAGGTCACAGGGGAATGGGAAAAAAAAGCCCACAGAGAGTGAAAGAAGGATATAACGCTCCATCACTTGTTTACCGTTTTCCAGAGTGATCCATTCACATGCAGGACAATAAAAAAGTATATTCAGTGGATGATAATAATCCCCTTGGTCTATCAATATCCACATAATCATTATGGCCAGCAGAGAGGAGAGGGTGCTGGTCAGTGGAGGATTATGGGTTTTGCAGTTCAGAGCAGCTAAAATAGCTGTGCCGCTGGTGGGGCATGCGACTACAGGGACCAGCGAAGCTCGAGAGCGTCCTGGCAGGGTTGATAAAACCACACGCTGACACAAATGACTGGCCTCGATGCCTTTCATCTCAACAGGGACTCACAGGCCCTTGTCAGAAACAAGCAGGCAGTTATAAGCCACAAAAGCACAAGTTACGAGTGTCAAGCCATGCTAGTGAGAGGGAAAATCATAAGCTGCTGAAAGGACAGGAAATGTTTTATTTAAACATCTTCATGGTAGTTTGATGGGGGAAGGTACTTGATTTTATTGAGATACACAGCACTTTATTTAATCCTCAGATAGTCAAAGATCACACATGAAAACATGAAAATAATATCATTCTAGATTGATGTATTTTCTAAAGTTAAATGATCTGAATTTTTTGGAAGGAATAGTTTGACATTTTTGCTACTGAAATATATCAATTTGTGAAGTAGTCAGAAACCTAAAATGAATGTGAACAAAGATAAACAGAGTAAAAAAAAAGAAAAAATTCTCCTCTGTTGGAGCAGAAGCATAAAGTAGCATGGCATGGGAATACTTCTTATTTGTACTTAAATACAATAAAAATAGATTTAGTTACATTCCACCTCTGCCAGGAAGTCACGGCACCTGGCAAAGAAGAGGAAGTCGCATTCACGCACCCCTGTAAAACCATAATTTGTTGTTTCAATTCTTTGGATTGGATTAAGCAAAAGTGATATAATGTGTTAACTAGCTGCATTTTGTTACCATCGGGAAAAATTGTAGCTTCACATCTGAGGTGCAGACGAGAGAGTGGTGTCAATCTATATGTCAACAAGGAAAATGTTTAAACTGTTTGTTTAAGCAAGCAGAGCAAACAGTCGCATCTCAATTTTATGATTTATTTATATTATATAATTCATATATATTTTGTGTGTGTGTGTGTGTCTGCAGGTGTGCTTCTGTGTACGAGCATGTGCTTTTGCATGTGCTGGAGCCCCCTCACTGGACAACTGAGGTAACATCACATGTCTCTTTTTTTTCCTTTCTTTCTCATTTTTTGTGTCAATATATATATATATATATATATATATAGCTGGAGGTAAAACGCTCTTGTGGTTTTTTAGTGTTGCCAGGTCAACCTGCCCACTCTACACTCAACAACGCTGGGATGGGATGAGTTGAGCAGGAGAAGAGGTGAGAGAGGAGAAGTGAGAATGATGGGAACAAAAGTGGGGAGGGGGAAGTAATGGCAGGCAGACGGAGGGAGAGAGGGGGGTAGTCAAAGGATGGAACAGCTGGATGAACAAGAAGAAGAATAGAAGGATGAGAAAAAAAGAAATTGATTCTTTACGGAGATCACGGTGATGAAGGGGAGACAGAGGATGATGAAGGCCAGAGTGAGATGGATGATAATGAACCCCAGCACTTCCGCCTGCACTGTAACTGTCAGACAGTGTTGTTCTAGTATACCCTCAATCCACACTGTATATTTGCTGTGTGTGTGTGCGTGTCTGTGTGTGTGTGTGTGTGTGTGTGCGTGTGTGTGTGCTTGTGTGTGTGTGTGTATGTGCGTGTGTGTGCGCGTGTGTGCGTGCGTGCATGTGGTGTGTGTGTGTACTGCCCTGGCCTGCCAGCTGCCAGTCTATAGCACTCTATCCAGCAAAGGCGAAGCCTAATTACAGGCGCACGGCTACAGATTTAGCCGGCATGCTAACCATAACGGAGGAGGCAGCAGGGAGGGGATCGCCTGGAAAAGTCACGGCTGGACGGGAGCTTCACATGAGCGGACCACAGGGACAAGGGAGGGGGGTACTCTATTTCAGGATCTGCTGCTCTCATTATTTATCATCGTGGAAGTCTCGACAAGAAGAGGAAACCTACAATTGACTACACACACTGGCGCAAACGGGGCGAAAGCTGTGCAAAGCCCCACCCCACCCACGCCCTCCCACCTGAATCGTGCATGTTGTTCTAAAAAAAAAATTGAACAAAACACTCACACGACTGCACTTCCCTCATCTTTATGAACCAACCGGGGAATAACGTGTCATCGTAACACACTTGTCTCCAACAATGAAACGTCCCATACAAAGCAGGGTGACACAGAAAGCATACTGCTCATTACAGGAATGGATTCCTCTTGTGTGTGGCATACGAAGGGAGATGGAAAGTTTCCCAGGTTGTCGAGCTTAAAACTCTGCGTGAAAGTGTGTACGTGTGTGCAAGTGTGTGTAGGTATACCAGATTTTGTGGGGACCTAATTCTGTTTACACAGCAACATTATTGGGACTTGTCTTCCTTATGGAGACAATATTCAGGATGAGAGTTAGGCAGACAGGTGTGGTTAGGGTTTGAGTAAGTCTCCAGAAAATCTGAAGTCATGGGAGACTCCGTGTGTGTGTGTGCGTGTGCGTGTGCGCGTGCGCGTGTGCGTGTGTGTGTGTGTGTGTGTGACGGGCAGTTTGTGAGACCAGGAAGGGCTGCCAGTTAAACTCTGAGCTCACCCACGACTCTACCACTTCCACCCACAGTGTCCTCTATACAGCTGCTCTCACTGAGCCAAACTCACACTTCTCCCTCATCCCTCTTTCTCTCTCTCTCTGTGCTTCTCTTCATCACTCTCTCCCTCCTTCATCCATCCATCCATCCATCCATCTATCTGCCCATCCGTCCATCTCCTCTTAATTTACTCCCTCCTCTGTCTGATCCTTCCTCCTCTTATCCATCTCTCTCTCCTTTTCTCAGTTGCTACCCCGCTACCCACCTCTTTCAGTGTGTTCATTGTTATCTTTAAGCCTTTCGCTCACTATTTCAAACTTTTGGACTCTAACACTGCCTACCCCTGTGCATGGTCTTAGTGTCGGAAGAATTATGTCACATGACGATCTATCAATTTGAGGGGAATGACTATCTAAACATATCAGTTTTATGGGAAAAATAGAATTGACAAAGAAGATTGAGAGGGATTACAGCACTGTACTATAACAGTTCAGTTGAACATTGAAGATATTTGTTCAAGTATAAAGTCACAATATGACAACTGTAACTTTGATAAGTTACAGTTGAACTCCATACATTTCCACTGCTTTGCCAATTGTGTTCACACAGTTACTGTATAAATAATCCATCAGCCATTTGTACAAAACAATTACTCAGTGATGAAAGAGAAAATGTCATCCACAAGAACAGAGGCGTTGCATCACAAAACAACAGCTCTTACTCAAAAACCAACTCAGTGTTTGTCTTCTGTTTAAGGGAGATTAGTTGGCCACAAGTCGTGCAGTGTCGTCATTATCAGTCTCTCGTTGACGCAAAGAGGAACGCACTCTTGGAGTTGCGTTCATTTTTCTGAGAATGAGCTGATGCAACTCCAACACTTCCCATCAGTTTTATAATAAATATCCATGAAGTAGCGGCTGTCCTCCTGAAGCTGCCAAACAAAATTGACAAAATTGGCCCTTTTAGGATATTGCACGAACAATTTTTGGTGACGGTGGGTGCCAATTTTGTTGTGTGCCCTTAAACCAATTTTCATCATTTAAAAATAGGCTTCACTTTCCTTCAACCCGCACACACGGGTACACGTACCTGCATGCACACATGCAGACACACTCAGGCAGATTAAAGGTTTACAACGTCCAATGGTTCTGAACTTTTCGCTCAGCGAGGTGTAACATTTTGCATAACAGTGTGGCACATCTGAATAAAGGTGGAACTGAATTGGTCTCATGTAAAGACATGTATTTTTTATGCCAACATGTCTGTACAAGTTTTGTTGTATACAGGTTGGTATCTGAGACGAGTGAGAATATATATAAATGAAGCAGAAACCTATAAGTTCCAGATAATGAGGATAAGTTTTAACCCGAAACGTCACCTTGAAAAGCGACGCCTACCTCTGGTTTTGAGCTCTGCCATGTCAGCAGTGCAGTATGGGAAATGAGGAGTGGGTGGGTGTGTGACCTGATGACCTATCAGCAATTCGCTCAGGGCCCAGCCGAAAACCCATCAACATCTCCCTGCACTCCCGTAGCTCCAGCTGAATCGATTGCCCTCATTTTCAGATGTACAGAAGGAAAAACAACAGTTTTACAGTTGTGTTGCAAGACGTGTGTGTGTGTGTGTGTGTGTGTGTGTGTGTGTGTGTGTGTCAACTGGGGGAGGTGGAGAGGAAACTACATCGCAGATGGTTGTTGTGTTTCTTGAACACTCAACAGTTTACTCACCTTCTGGGCTTGTTATCAGTTTTACACAGTAGTTTTAATAGAGAGAGGACAGGAGCTTCTGGCTCATCGATGTATGTCATATTCAACCTTGTGGTTAACATGATCAATGACATCTGGAAAGCACATTTCTACATGTCCACATGTCATCTCCCTTGATGCCTTTGGATATATAATCTATATGTATGCAAAAATTATAAGTGTATTTAGTGTAATGATTATCTGGGAGAAAGCTTCACCAACACAAGCATGTATCATTTACTGAGACATACTGTATCTTCATTTATAAATTGTAGTTGTGGTGGTGTGCTTACTGTACTTGTAAACCATAACATACTGCAAGAGTTTATAAAGTAATACTGAGGGAGAAAGAGTTTTGAGCCAAACTGTACAGGATGGTTGGTGTGTGCCAGCCACCAAAAGGTTTTTGCCGACTTCACTGTTCAAGTCACAAAAGACTGAAGCCCACCTCAGCTCGCAGTAAACAAAAGGCAGCAAAACACCTCAGACAGGTCAACAGTCCTTCAAACAAGGGCCGTAATCGCCAACATGTTCGACCGAGGGGCCCCGAAGATGTCAGCCCACGATCAGAGACGTCACGTGTTGATAGTCAGGTAGCTTGGCAGTTCGACAGATGGTACTGGGACATGTATTTCACTCTTGCCAATCACAAATCTCACACTCAGCAGGGTGGCGCAGTGCTAACAGAGATGCTCCTTCAACCAGAGCAAACAAGTTCAAGAAGCCTCGGTGGTGTTGTTTTGTAACTGAGCCCGACCATGGACTATACCTGAAACATGGTAAGAAAACGCAATAATATAGCGCATTTTATTGTAATAAATATGATTGGCACATATGTTGACCGTTAAAGGTGACAGACGTAGATACACAAACACAGATGAGACATCAGACAGAAATGTCACCTACTGTATGAGTCATTGACTGACGAGATTCAGTGGGTGTTCAGTATGTTTTTTTTCCATATTCTCTCAAACTGCTTTAGCTCAAGAAAAATAAAATAAAAATTCCCATCTAATTTGAATTAAAAGGTCGAGGGTTTAGATTCACCTTACAATAGTGGAAAGTTACAAAGAACATTTGTTAGTCTTCTTCATCTAAATCCAATTTTGATTTTAAAAGCTGATAACGTATTCAATTGCCTCAGCGTGAAACACTGTTATGCATCTATACCACTTCATTTCAGAGGGTAATGTTTCATGTGATTTATGAAATGGATACATGCAGCTGCAAATTAGTTTGTGAGTAAATCATTTTTGAGTGTTTATCGGTGTTCAAAATACACAAACTGAATTGTGGTCCGTGAGCATCTTCAAGCTTTGTTGGCATGTCAGAGTAAAATCAACATTTCCCCTGTGCAAGCTGGTTGGGCAACATTCATATCAGATGTCAGCGTCTTGAATAACAAACAGAAAAAAGAGAAGAGTCTATATGCTCTTTCCATGAGCGTGACCCCAACAGCTCTGATAATGTCATCATGCACAAGTGAATAGCAGCTAAATCAGTGCTGTTTGATTTCTTGATACAGTTTCTCTTCTATTTGGGGCTCACGGTTGAAGAATAGAGAGTGGCATGATTTCTGTCTTTTGTTCTCTGGTGTCCACAACAGTTTTACTGCACATTTGTTGCATTAGACAGCATTCGTTTTGGCTAGATTAAGGTGTTTACTGTGGGTAAAGCTCCCAAAATAATGCTTTAACTAACAACTCCCTGCATGAAGATGTCCATGACATTCAAACTCCATGACCGAAAATTAAAGTTGCAAGTCTTATCCCAGATTATATTTCTCAGATTTACAATTGTTTTCACCTTGTTGTAGTTGTGATGAGTAAACTGAGCTGCGTGTGTAAAATTGCATTGGTGAACTGTTGGAAAATTGCATTGGTGAAAAAAAAGGTGACAAAATAAAATACTGGAAAGCATTTGGTGACCTACTCAGTGTTTCTTGTCAGCAATTGCGATGGCATGGTATATTGTTATGTACAGTTTTTGGACTAAAATGAAAGACCATGTGGTATTACTGTCGGGGGAAGTGTTGTGATTTGAAACAATGAGCTGAAATACAAGCAGATTGCACCCTAAGGACAGTGGATATGTTTGACAGATAGTGTGGAGCACTGTGTGGTAGTGAGAGTTGTCATGATGAGGTAGACAAGGGGGTAGTAGTGGAAAGTAGCCAATCACAGTCACTCAAGCACTGCAGTTAATATATATATATATATATATATATGTATGTATATATATACTCTTTTGCTATTGTTACATTTCCATTTTATACTATCTTCTACATCACTACATTTTAGTGTTGAGCTGCTCTTACACTTTGTCATTATAGATAGATGCATTATATCAGATTAAACTTCACAGCACCACAATGAAGGATTTAATGTTAACTTAACCTCTACCAGCTTAGAAAATCAGCTAACACAGTGATTCATAGATAATCATAAACTAATATTACAGTATATTGTATGGATGCTGTTCACAATAGACGCAATAGCTAGTTAGTTGCCTGGGAGAAGTTCATAGGATTTATTTTCTTTCTACTGCTATTCAGTGCAGAATTTATTTGAAGCTTTACACATAAACATGTAATCCTCCAATTTAAATGACCACGTCTGTTGCGTGTCATGATCTACAGGAGCGAACTGTCAGGAAAGGCATCGGTGTGCGGTATGCCACCTTCCGTCACCATGGTGACAATTGTGCGCATGCGGTTCAAATTGTGGATAAGTTGTTTGGTTAGGTTTAGGAAAAGCTTGTGGTATGGGTAAAAGTTCTAATGGTTAAAATAATACATATGCGCTTCACATTCACTTGGGAAACAAACAGCTGTCTCCCGTGTGAGAAACCTGTGTTGTTGACCCATCCAATCAATCCTCTAAATGCAGACTTTTATATTTCTATATCCTCCTGTTCTAATTACTAGAGGTCAAATATCGCACATGGTACACAGGCTGAACACATTTTAGAATTTAAAATCTAGATTTCAAATGTTTTACCAGTTTTGTCCACACACTTTTACTGGTAAACACATTTCCTTTTCCCCTGCTCTGTTCATTCCTGCTGTATTGTGTGGTGCGAAAAAGCTCTAATCATCTTACTTCCTTGGGCACAAGCCTCTGGCCGAAGGCACAAAAGGCCTCGCTGGGACCACTGAAATCCTTCCTGGGCCTCTCACTATACCCCATTAAATATCACACACACCAACTCTCACAAATACAAGCTCACACACACACATCCCAAAAACTTCACACACGCACCACACGCTTTGGGAGAAGCATAGTACTGGATCTCGATTGTGGATTTGGACATTGGCTTTCATTTTGACATGTGTTATTTTGTTTGTTGGTTTTTGTATGTTGTTGTTAGCTTCACCTTAAATGGGTTAAAATTTTGGAAGCTACTCTTGAGTAACAAAAGCCCATCATTCTAATCTAAAGTCGATCCACGGCATTTATTGTTTCACACTGGGGTCCAAGAAGAACAACAATTAGTTGTACGTCCGGCATAAATGTATGTTTGTATGTATGGCATACAAATGAGTGAAAATGACAATCATCTTGAAGCCAACACATTATAGTATGAACACTGTTCAAATGCAAAATCAAATACAAAATGCTGGCACCCCTACATGGTGGAATCTGTGGAGAAAAAATATAGTGCTTTATCTGTACCTGCAAATTCTACTTTTCTGTAAGTTCTGATAAGTTAAACATTTTCTTAATTGCTGCAGGAAGACGCTGTGGTAAGACTCATCAAGAGAAAGATATTTCAGGTCGGGGGTGTTTGGAGATGGCAGTCTCGTGGAGTCAAAGATGTTCCATTCACAGAAGCCCTGCATTCATGTGTGTTTCTTCACAGGCTGCTCTTTATCTCAATAACTCATCTCCATTGTATTAACAGCACATTTTAGATGCAAGGCAGGCCGCTTTGTTGGTGATGAGCCTCCTCTCCCAAACGTTAGCAGTGTCATAGCTGAGGCACAATTATAGTTGCACAAACAGAATACGGTGTTTGACAGATATTGTTTGTTCTTTTCTGCACAGGCTGCAGAAGCTTTCACCAGGAAGCCCAACAAGCACCTGCAGTTTCTCATGTTTTTTAGAAAACAAAACTAGTGTTTTTTTCTTTTGCGGAGAAGGTCAGCAGAGTTCGCAGCGTGTCTGTTGCGGGTCTTTTTTGTAGTTGAATAGTGAAAGGCCTAAGTTTCTGGGTCAGCTCTTTGTGCAGGCCACGTGAAGCCATCGTGAGGTGGGTCTTTCCACTTCTCGTCTGAGTCACACACTGATTGCAGAGACGAGAAGGATGTGTGTTTGATGACCCCTTTAGATTAGAAAAGATCCACTGTGCTTAGTGTGTGCAAGTGTATCCCCTTTTTTAACTGAAATTTAAATCATTTTTAAGACTGCAAAGGGAACAAACAAAACAGACCAGTGTTTACATCCACAGTCCTGTCTGTGGTTAGTTTTACGCAACAAAAGGAGATCATGGTTTTTGTCTGAAGTCACTGTAAAGTTTTATTGTCTTACACCAGACCACGATCATTGCTACGATCGGTGACCCAGTATCTAAACACAACCATTAAAAAAATGTAGAACTATCACAAATGACAAATATTGTACTGCAAGATCAGATATGTTGGCAGAAAAGAAATACTGTTCATCGTCTGGGAATATTTTTCTGCTATGTTCAGTATCAATGTATTTGTGACTTGCCAAATACATAATTGGCATCATGTCCTCATTACGTGAATAAAAAACTTAATCGCTGTTGCTGTTGAGTTGACCAGAAACATAATTCATTGGAGACAGGGTTGTGTTATGGCTGTGGGACATTTCACTGGTTGCCATGGAACTAAGATGTGATCAGGGTTATCGCCATGGTGACACATTCGCCGTTCGTCTTTGTGTCCTCTAGGATGAAACGTCACAGCAGTGATGTGTGCGCAGGTGTATCCAAGTGTGTGCGCGACAGCCAGTGTTCTCACACTCTCTCACCAGTTCTCCTTTTACTCTTTCCATGTTCTCATCCCTCCACCCCACTGTCCAACCCTCCCACCCCCCTTCCTACGCCTTTCCTGCCTGCCTGAGAGCAGAGGCCTGGGCTGGTGGCGTCGACCTCACCCTGAGACCCCCAGGAGACACTGACCATTACTGCAGTTCCGGCTGTCTCACAGTCGAGCCAGTTATCCCTGCTCAGACTGAAATAGCATCAGCCACTCACCCTCACATCCTCTGCCTATTAGCAGTCACATATGCCCTCACCATTGTCCCTGTCATTGTTCTATAGTAGGACTGGTTGTCGAATCTTAATGGTACAGCACAGGCCTCACACAATCACTCGGCAGAGACGAACAGGGACGGTACGACAAAGGTGTAATTGAACTGGATTTAGTAATAACTCAGACCAAATGAATGAATTTTTCTTTTCGTTTTGTATTAATTTTCCATGAACCAATGCACAAAACTCTTTCCAGACACTGAAGAACATGAGATTTAACCAGTATCAGTTTAACCAGTTTTAAGTATTAACAGTTACGTGTACTTTAAATATCAGAATTTCTGCAGGAATACTACAGATTATTGGTTTTTGGTTCTACTGTGAGTAGCATTTTACTGCTGTTGCTGGTCGAGGTGAAGCAATTTTTATTTAAGTTTTATCCTTTAGGCAGTGCCTGTGAGATGTTCACCAAAGAAAGAAAATTGCTTGCCAAATTTTAAAAAAACAAATGAATTGAGTTTGTTCAAATTAAAGTCAACAAGTTAGGAGAGTTGATAACTTTAAGTCGAACAAACTTATCTTCGTAAGCAATGCTGTGATACACATATATATATATTTATCATTTGGACTTTTTTCCCAACCTTATTTGTTTGTAAAATATTGAATACTTAAATACTTTCACTCAAGTATAACAAATACCTCAAAAATGATCCAGTACTTGAATGAATGTATTTAGTTACTTTCTATCACTGTGATTAACATATAGGAAATGATGCACAACAACAACTTCTTACATCTTCAGCACTGACGCAATGGAATGAGGTCACCTCTGAGCCTGAGGACAGCTGATCTGTCACTTCCGGACTACATCGAACACATCTGGAGAGGAGAAGGATGATATGGAGTGACATGGGGAGGGAAAACAAAGACGGTGATTATCTCATGGCACTGTACATCGTTAAGGTGGAGACCGTATAATATTATAGAAAGACACCCAACAGCACCCACAATGAGCAAGCACTTTGCGACAGCGTAGTGAGGGGGAAAAAAATCTCCCCCTCACTACGGAAGAAACCTCAGACAGAACCAGACTCAGGGTGGGCGGCCATCTGCCTCGAACCAGTGAGGTTGAGAGGGGAGAGAATGGGGAGAGAGGAGAGGTGGGGGAGTGAGAAGAGAGAGATGGGGAGAGCTGGAGAGGTTATACAGTGTAAAACATTTGCTTGTTCTGTCAGGCCTAGTTCCCGAACTGAACAAGAACCGGTATAACTGGCATAGAAAAAGTATTTCAGGTGTTCAGGCATTGTGTGGGCTCCAGGCAACTCGTCTTAGACATAAAGAAACAGATGCAGATTCACTGACATCATTGTCGGAGCATCAGAACAGTCATGTGGGGCCAGAGGTACGCGAGTATGTGTGTGATTTGAAACCGTAATTGGTCGTCTCCATACATGTATTCTTTGTGATGGAATCAGGTACAGTCAGACCAGTATCCCTGAGGAGCTGGAGTCACAGGTCGCAGGGAGGAGCAGTGTCCAGGGTTCATTGTCAGATTTAATTTCAATTTTTTCATTTACATTTAAGTGCTTAGTGCAAGAGGTGGTGGTAAGAGAGTAGAGAAGTTTGATGACACAAATTGGTATTCATTTCCCAGACTTCTCTTTAATCTGTTGGAGAGTCTGACCTCTTTCATAGCAGTAAATGAAATCAATTGGTAAGTTGAGAGGAGCCACTGGCTTAATCTTTGAAAGTGTCTTATATATCATAAGTTGAGCCATCTATACAAGTGTAGTGGAGTTAAAAGTGTAACTTTAAAGTTTAAAGCATCATAAAAGGAAAATACCAAATTAAATTCCTAATATATCTAGATATTTTCTTTAAGTGGTTTAGTACCAACAAAAAAAAGATCAAGATGTTAAAAAGTGAAAGAAATTCTAATATAGAAGAGAAATCTTTTTAATGTTTGAATTGAAAACCCTTGCTGTTTTTATATTTTTTGGGGTTCCAGTAGCAAAACAGCAGTTTGTTTTAGAGCAAACAAAATATCTTAGTAGTTGCAGCAAGCAGAGAAAGATGAAAAAAATTAATGGAAAGAAAAAATGTCAATCAAAAGGTGTCTCTCTCCTATGTAGGCAGGAAATTTTGTCCCACAACAATGTTTAATTAGATGGCAGATTTTTTTTAAATCATTGCTACAGTTTCTTTTTGTCTTTTGGACAGATAGTTAACCCGTGATTTGGTTACGGAGGAACTGACCGACTAACAGCTTTAGTAGACTCCTCCTGAGACATACATAATGATTTGAAACTCAACGGGCCTAACTACAAATGCAGGAGACACATTTTGCAGGTTCCCCCCAATTTTACAGTGAGCCCACACCCCGAAACCCTCCCAAAAATGAATTGAACCAAAACTGTTTATGCATTCACTCCATATACTCTGTGGCACAGTACATTCTGCAATGCAAATGGGGGACCAGGTAATGAAGCTTATGCTGTGTGAAAAGGCCAATTACTCTGGTGTATGGTGGCAGGGACTAGAGTGTGCTTGGGCTCCCTCCAGGCTAAAGACAGAACCTAGTAAACACCTCATCAGCTGATGAGACACACACACACACACGCACACACACGCAGAGAGCTGGAGATCCTCATTGTATGACTTTTGTGAGACACACACAAAGCACACGCTCTACGCTGAATAGTGTACACTTGTGTTTCGGCATTCACAAAGGCACATGTAGTAGTGCACATGTAAACATACATGCACGTTGCACACATGCACATGAGAAGCACATAGCAAAGATCAGCACTGATACGACGTGAAGAACTATCCGTATATTCACTTGCCAGAGATGGGAGGACACATAGGAGAAATACATGAGTGAAAGATCCTCTCTTTGTGCCATCTGATCATTTGCCATTTGGCTTTGCTTTTATGTGCAAACTCACTTCCACAAGTCTTTTTTTTTCCTTCTTCTTAATCTACAGTGAAGAAAGGTAAAGGATGGTGGAGATAAGAGCAATTTCAGGAGACGACGAATATGGGGCAGACGTTAGAGGAGAAAATAGGCGAGACGTGCAGCAGGAGGCCACTCGTGTCACCAGTTGCAGAGGGTCCCGGTGGGGAAGGTGAAAATTAAAGCGTGCGGGCAGCGTCTTGCACCTCAGACCAGGCTTTGCCATAAGTGGTGCTGGTGGCCTGTGTGTGTGAGTGTGTGTGGGTGGGTATTGGGGGGGAGGGGGGAGATATCTCAGGCACGGACATGCACAGGTGAGTCACAGGTGTAGCTGCTGTCACACACGCTGCATATTTCAGGAGTGTCGTCACAGGGCGGTGGGGCACTTAAGCGCGGGGCGCGCCATGCGCCTCCCTGCTCGTCAGACAAATCTTTCTGATGTCTCATTGTGTAGAGCAAGGGAGCCTGGATTGGACCTGAGCATCTCACCATCAAGTGAGACCTGCTGGGTGTGTTGGGAGACAAGACATTAGCGGTACTCTAAAAGAAGAGGGCCGGTCTGCTGGTCAGCAGAGAACAAATTAGGTCAATTAGGTCATGGTGCCACACAAAGACCAAAGTGGTGGATGGAGGCCCAGGCAATTGTGTGGCTAAAAGGCATAGCCAGACAATAGAAAATTATTATTTTGTGTCTGACTGGATTTGGAAAGTAAAAATCTTCAATCAATCAAAATAGACTAAAGAAAAAAAGGAAAATAAATTTCAATCTACAGAATAATATATTTTCTATGGTAATTCATGTTTTTTGTATATGCCATAAAAAGCATAGAGAATATATGTACAATAAACATTCCTTAAATATACTTTAGAAAGGTATAATGTTCCATGAAATGTATATATTCAAAAAACACAAAATATTTAAGTATTATGTTATAAGGAAAAAAAACATTTCTTCTTCCTTTGAGTATCTATCTGTGATGTGCACTTGAAGTTATGTTCATGAAGCTTTATGTTACACGAAATGTCAAATGTAATTCATGACGTCATACCTCTGATCCTTCCTTCCTTGATTATATTTTTAGTGATAGGATGATCAGACTTCCTGTTCCAGGGCTTTATCAACATGAGTCAACAAACTGCTTAATCAGACTATTACTTAGTTCATGGAAATGTTCAATCATTTAAGTAAAACAATAAAAAAAATGATCATTATGAACATTTCACTCTAGCTGTGTATGTTTATTTAATTAACATCCTATTTAGACCTGTGCGACTCAGCATGGGTTTCTGTGGTCATATAACCGGGATGTCCTAGCACATAAACCATAATCATCTGTCTTTCCATCTTTCAACATTAAAGGCCACTCATTTTTCTACCATGTAATAATAGAGCTTCCAATTCATGTCTTACAACAGCTTCTAACTTTGTACAAATCACATGCCTATCAGGAAACTGCCTCAAGTGTTTATTACCCTGGAACCTACAACAACTCACATGAAAACACAGAATTTAAAAATGTTTTTTTTCTATACATTTGGTTTGTCACGGCAGTTGTGAGTTGGCGTGGATATCGAGAGAGAGTGAAATCGAAATCGAACAGGAATCGAGAGGAGGAACAGGAAGGAAGAGGAGAGGGGGACAGATAAAAACGGAGACGTTGAAGGTCAGTGTTGTGCACAGAAGGAATGACAGGAGACGAATCTCTGAGAAACACTCCAAATGAAGCAGCGAGAGGAGAGGGAGGAGGGAGTAATCTGCCTCACCAGAGAAACGGAGGGTGGGGAGAGTTTTGGACCTCACTGCACACACACACACACACACACACACACACACACACACACACACACACACACACACACTCACACACACACACACACGCACACACACACACACACAGACGCACGTGCACGCGCACACACAGACGTGTTTCCATGCAAACAACTTGGCCATGCCGGGCGGTTAGGTGGGAGGATGTAAGGGAGAGGGCTACACCCTTGTGCGAAGCTTTGTTGTGTGACACATAGACTGCCCACCCTAACATTCCCACCCCTATATTTGGCCTTGAATACAATTGCAGGTTAGAGAGTGACAAATCGGACTGGGGCAGGCAGGCGGGCAGACTCAGCTGAGGACAAGGGCAAAATTACATGAGTGGAAGGGGAAGCCACTGTAGTGGAGGGGCTGTTTGCAGCAGTATTAAAGATAAGAAAGAAATTCTGCAGCACAAGGAGAGCAAAATGATTTTAGAATCATTAATTCAGCTCAAAATGATGAGTGAGAATGATCGTGATTCAAATTTTGTTCCTTTCTTCCTTGGTCCTTCCTGCATATAAAATTGTTTGAATGGCAGAAAGACATTTTTTATCTTTGATCATCTGTTGATTGATTGGTTTTTTTATTGATTGACAGCATTTTAAGCAATTAAATAACTGTCCACCCAGTGCATCATGGGAAATGGATTGCTTTTATTCTCATATTGCTTTAATCAGTTCCTTTTTGTTTTTTAAAGCCACTTCAAGTATGTGACATTTATGCGTAAAAAAAAAATTCTGACAATATTTCAAAACTTTGAAATATTGATTTTCACACCATTTATCTTTTTGTATCAATAGCAACAACCTGATTTATATTTTGTGAGAAGTGAAGCGGAATTTTCAGGAAATTAAATTGGAATGATTATTATTATATTATATTATATTATTATGTTCAATTCAGAATTTTTCACCTGAAGTTTTGGTGATTAATCCAATATGAGGCACTTGATTTGCTGTGCTAATTTTTATTTCTGAATATGAAAATAACTGAATCTGACCAATTTTAACACAATTTTCATTCCTGCCTGGATTTGTGATACCCTAAAAAAACATTAGAACAATATGTTTATCTTGAATTTTCACAATAATATTTCTTTCTCTTAAACCTCAATTCAGATATGGTTTGAAAATTAAACATTTAAAAAAAACTATGCATTTAGCTTAATTGATTAGTGATAATTCAACCACTTTGGTTTAATTCCTCATAAATCATCAAATCCTTACAGACCTTCTTCAAGTGTGAATATGAAACTACACGCGTGTTATTGAGATGACATTTCTCAGCAAAGCCACAAATTGTCCCCAAAAAATGTAAAATAATGAAATAGTTTAGGTCTATTTTTGAATGCAGGCAAATCCACACAGGGCAAATAAAATTAAACTCCTTGAACAAAATTAGAAATGAAAAAATAACCCATACAAAACAAAGATTTCTGTCTTTTGTATGTTTAATTTTCTACTTTCACGTTTTATCTATGTGTGTGTCTGTGTGTGTGTGTGTGTGTGTGTGTGTATGTGTTACAGTAATTATACAGTAGTGGCCTGGTGGTGGGACAGTAAATCAACTGTAGAGTGAGTTGGATTGGTCCGCTTTGCCGGCAGGACTCCTCACCCTAACCGTTCATCAAGGAGGGATACACTCTTAGAATAAGTACTGTGTGTGTGTGTGTGTGTGTGTGTGTTTGTGTGTGTGTGTGTGTGTGTGTGTGTGTGTGTGTGTCTACAGTATACATGCATGTGTACGTGTGTGTGTGTGTGTACTCATATACACGTATGCACAGATTGAATTTAGTGTATGGTTCCATCCACACATACGCACATGTTGCATGTGTCTTGTATGTAGTAGTGTGTCTGTGTGCAAGCGTCATGCTGCGTGCGTGTATATGTGCACATGCAGCATGGGCGTGTCTGTGCATGACTGTATTTGCATGTGCACAAATGTTGGTGGTGTGTCAGCAGAGTTCCTCACCCAAACAGGTCATGAAAAAAAAAAAGATTCTTGACTGCTGCCCTTCCACCGCAGCGGCCACTCGGCCTGCAGCCACACGGTTAGTTGCTATTAAAAACATTCTCCACAAACCCGGAGTGAAAGAAATATTTCAGTGCGTCACTCACAATCTAAAAGTATATCTCGAATTTTATGAGATGCGTCTGCGTACAAAAAACTGTAATCGGTTACAGTAAATCTCTTTTTTTGTTGCTGGTCATCTTAAAGGGTGAGTTAGTTTTGAAATAGTTTTGGTTTTCACTGTCCAGATTTTGACACATCTGAGTCCAGTGATGGATGAGGTTAAGTAAAAGTTTCAATACCACAGTATAGAATTACTCCATTACAAATAAAGGTCCTTCCATTCAATATTCTTTTATTGATTAATTAAAAATCCATTTTCTATTGTATGTGGTTAAGGTGAAATGAAACTGAGGTTTTTTGTCTCTAGTTTTGTTTTGTTTTTTAACATCATACCATATTTAATGTTTAATTGATATTTAGTGTATATGTATATGTAAATAAAGAGTGACTTTATACTTCAGGTGTTATATTTGCAGTAAATATACTGAAGTACAAGTATAAAGTAGTATGTTGTAAAGTACAAATACTTTAAAATTAAGTACGGTATTTGAGTAAATGTATGACCCCAATACAAGAAGGTGAAATGAATTGATTATGCAGCTCACAGCATTAAAAAATTGCTTAAAAAATGAAAATGAACTTCTGGTTAATCTGGATACTATGCAGACTTTTCACGAGAGAAGGTTTCACAGTAAATATTTCTTCAGTAGAGAGTAACTTGAATGTAACTGATTGAGTTCTGTGTAGATTGAGAAGTTCGTATGTGGCCTGATTTAAACCTGATGACTGTTTGTACATACAGTGTGTATGTGTGTTTGTTTATGTATGTGTAGTCATGATGATGATGAAGCTACGACTTCTGCCAACACACAGAACGTGACTGACTATGAAACTGAAACACAGGCATGTTCCAGCATGAGTCACACACACACACACACACACACACACACACACACACACACACACACACACACACACACACACACAAATTATTAGAACCAGCTATTATTTAACCATTTACACCTATCAGTTTGTGTGCGAGTCAGTGTGTGTGTGTGTGTGTGTGTGTGTGTGTGTGTGTCATCTCAAAGATGGTTTCTGGTAATTTAAAGTAGTTCTCATCACATTGATGTGTGTTCAAGTGGTCATGTTCCCAGTTAATGTGGTTTTAATACGTTATTCGTGAAACGTCACAATTGACAGCTGAGACTGACCAGCGATTGGTTGAGCGCAGGTCTCGACCGGACCTAGATACTGCAGCCCCACACCACGATCACTACTGTACAGACTCATGCTCCAAATGACGTCAAACGCGCGAGATGGCAGCACATGTATGCAGATTATTCTAGCTTCATTTGTGTACAGTGGAAGGAAGTGGAGACGCGTATTGCATTACTGTATGTGGGTGGTTCACTGTAGTTCCAAAGTGTTCAGTTAGATATATGTAAGAAAATAAGAAATTAGTTTCTATCATAATCAATGTTTCCCTATGGACTTTTATTTCATCTTTTTCTTTATATTTTTTTTATGTCAGTTTCCTTGACAGTGATGCAGTTTCAACTTTGAGTTTACCACTTAGCTCCTGTTAGCTGGACCAACAACAATGTCAAAGTGATTCTGACTTACA
Organism: Scophthalmus maximus; assembly: GCF_022379125.1. Classification (NCBI taxonomy): domain Eukaryota; kingdom Metazoa; phylum Chordata; class Actinopteri; order Pleuronectiformes; family Scophthalmidae; genus Scophthalmus; species Scophthalmus maximus. Next base: position 11,572,469 of record NC_061534.1, read on the forward strand.
CATTGAGCCGTACAATGTGGTACTGCAGCTTCACATCGACTAACACATTTGTCATAAATAGCAGGCAACAGAATAGCACCAGTTTGAAGCTGACGTGGAAAGTCGCCACATGCAAATCGAGGAGTTCTACATGACCTGAGCTCTGTCGTGACTTCAAGAAGTTTCCTTTGTTCTACATAGTATTTGTACGATTATATTCATATGCATTGTATCCAAATGCATGGTAAAAAGCAGGTACATTTCCAGCTGTCTGTGTACTGTGTTTATTTATAGCAGCCATCTAGAAGTTTGACTGTGAACATCTTTGACATTGTGGTTGCTCCTTCTAATGGGAGCTAACAGAGTCATTTGGAATAATGCCAGTCTGAAAAAAAAGAAAACAACAGAAATATGAGCCGTTGCTATGAGAATGGGTGATGCAATAACATTTCATAAAGTTAAGTGTTAATCATTGCTTCAGTTATTTCACAAATACGTTATGTGATCATTCATTACATATTTAACATGGAATATTTTGACCCATACTCGGGTGATAAAACAGGATTTATATAAAAAAAGAATAAATCCTATAAACGCAGCATACAGTGATGGCTGTCAGCTTGAAGGTTTTCATTCTTTTCTATTGCACCACTGAAACAACAGTCATCAGAGCACATATATAAAACACTTTAACTCAATCTAAAACTCAGTGTGTGTTTGAACTTAATTGCCTTTACAGAGACGAGCATATGAGCGTGTGTGTTTTACACTGACGCAGACAGATTTAAAAATAACTCAGACTTAACTAACTAAAGATATTTGCAAGTGAATGCCATAGCAACTCTCTGCCTTAAGAACTTAAATGTGAAGCCTCTGATGGCAACGCTTCACTTGTGACTTTTACTCTCTAGAGTTCAGCCAACGATAAAATGTAATGTTATAAAACGGTTGCTCTTACAAAGAGAGGAACACATAACATATACTACATTGTCGAAAGAGAAAAGTGATATTTAAGGCTTTGGCTCCACTGAATTAAGCTCAATTAACTCACAGTTAACTAAAAATGTTTTGCCATTATAAACTAACAAAAATACAGTGGTTACTGTACTTATTTATTTATCTTTTTATTTGAGGAAAGAGCCAACACTCTGCTCTGACTTAATTAACAGCTGCAATACATATCACACTTGCATGCCTTAATTGCAAAAGTGTGTAAAATAAATATATATTTTAGAAGACACACACACACACACACGGAGGAAAGTGAGGAGTTTTAATTAAAAAAAGATCCAGAGGAGCCCACAGTCTCTCAGCCGTGTGTGGGATGTAGTTAGACTGGGCATGGACACTGTATAACCAGACACACTCTTTTCATTTCCCCCCACCCAGAAAAGACACAAAAAAGCACACACACACACACACACACACACACACACACACACACACACACACACAGATGTTATGTTGGATAATTTGAACACCCTGCTCTGACCTGAAGGTACCTAATGGGTGTGCTGTGCAGTTCAGACAAGGTCAGTTAGTTAACACCCCTAGTTGGAGTCCGTCTGCTTAGCGCGTGCACACACACACACACACACACACACACACACACACACACACACACACACACACAAGAGAGAGGGAGTGAGAGTGAAACCATGTAGCCACCTCATCCGAAGAAATATGCATGGGAAAGAAAGTTACTGAGTCAAAAAGCAAAATATTAATAAAACAGAAAGCAACACACCAGACTGCATTCATGTAACCAGACAGAGTCAAACAGACAGTGTGCGAGTGTGTCACTGTAAATTATTACCGATCCATTTAAAGAATGTGAACATAAAGTTTGGTCCAATGGAAATGATCAAACAACAAAGCATGCTTTCCCAAGTTGGCCTATTGTAAGATGAGGCTGTAAATGCAAAATCCCTTACATTTTCTAACGTTACTTTTGTGTCCAAACGGCTAGAATTATTCCAGCACTTACTCAAGTCCAGACAGCATAATGCCCCTACTTGGCCCATAAATGAGAAAGACTAGACGGGGATTGCCGGCGCATTGACACCCGGGGAGATGGTATAATGAAAAACCCCTGAAGACTGACGCAAGTGAACAGGAAACATGTCATCCACATCTGTCATGAACATTCAGACTAAAACTTTGGTTTAATAGATTTAAACAAACACATGACATCGAACTGGGTAGTGTCTGTTTTTTGGGTGCTTACATGAGAATACAGAGGGGTTTTTTATGGTTTATACTTACTTTTAGTCTTGATGACAATGATTATATAGCAGGGTTGTGGTCTTATTAATTTCATGAAAGCCCCACTTCACTCAAGATGTATTTTGTTTATTTTGACTTGACTTGGATTATTATATTATATGTGTTTTTAGATACTTTTCCCATCATGTGGGCCAAGAATAAACTGAAATTCACTTTAAGATATAACATGTTTATTGTTGTTTTTTTTATATTTATTCCATCAATTCAAGACTAAATCAAATGACTCACAAACAAAGAGGAGATGATCTTGTTGATAAAAAAAAGGAATCGTAAACAAAATTAATAAATTGAAAGGTGGTAAAAGAGGGTTTAACTCAAACACATATTTTTGCATCACCAGCACAAGAGGTTGTTTTTCAGTGATCTTCTCCATCAATCGACTTAATCTTTTCTTACCACTCTACGATGTTTGGGAGCTGCAGCTTTGATCACAGACTGTGTTCATGTTTTTGCAATTTGATGCAAAAGCTTTTGTAGATAATTTATATTATCATTAGGTACCATTAGGTTTCCCAGAAGGGATGCTGAGAATAGAAAGTGCTGGGTTCAACGTCACATTTAAACCCAGAGGTTTGATCTATTTTTAAACATTTTGCCAAGGAGTTTTGGGCGCTCCCACAGTGCCCTGCCGAGCCGCCACCCCTCCGCTAGTCTCCCTGACACGAGACGAGAAGTGCACATATCTTTTCATCAGAGTATATTTCAATTTCCTTTTTTTTTTTTTGCCCTCGTCCAACTATTGAACTATTGTTGAAGGTCAAAAGTATCTCCCTCCTGTCCTTGCAACAACCACCCGTCCCGCTACCCTCCTGCACCTGATATCATTATCACCCCCCACCCCAAACCCCACCCTCCATCCCTACCTGTCACCCTCCCTCCTACACCTGCTGCTCACCACCTCTCCCTCTGGTACCTGACACATGTCTCACCCCTCCAGCCCCCCTCTCCGTCCTCCCCTCGGCCTCGCTCTCCCCCATCCCCTTACCAACCTTTCTCTCTGCATATCTGTCCCCTCATTTTCTCAGCTTTGCCTCCTCTAACTTTCACTGTCCCCCGTGGCTCTCGCCGAGCCCCTCCCTCTCCATCCCTCTCCACTTTCTGACACTCTATGTGTCTCTGGTGAACTTCCTTCTGTGTTCCATCTGCCCCTTTCCCACCTCTCCCACTCCCTTCCAGCAGACCCACCTACTCAACGGGTGTTCACCATACATGCAGACGGACACACGCGGCCCGGAGCTGTCAACGCGCTCCTCGGACGGCCGGCGCTCTACTGAAGTCCAACAGCAGGGGCAGTGTCCGGCTGCCAGGGACAGGAGAGGTCCCTCATCCTCTCATCCTGGAGAGGGGATGCTGAAGGACAAAGTACAGAGAGAACAACTTTGATCTGATTTTCTTGTCTGAGTTTTTGGAAAAGAACCATCTTGTAGCTGTAATAATCCTTAATTTCATGTTTGAGCCAGTTAAAATTGAATATTTATGGGGTTTTGGACTGTCGTACAAAAAAGACATTTAAAAATTACACATTGTACTCTTTTTACTTTTCATGAAATTATTAATTGGCTAATCAAAAATAATGATTGTGATTTATTCTAAAAGGTAATTATTTGGTCTGAAAGAAAAAGTCATAATTTGTGTAAATGACGCTGGACCTTATTTGCAGAGACATAAATGTGGCACAGAGTTGAATGAGTGCCAACAAAAAAAGACAAATGTCTCAGAGAAGCACTTTCTGCTGCTTCTCTGACAGTGTGTAGGTTTGTACACGTGGGTAACGGTAGATCTATGACTTACAGCACATTACAATGGCAACAACACAACACTCCTATGATCTGTCTACTGCCCCCACCTACTGGTTAGAGAAGCTACCATGTTTTTGTTACTCAACAAATTGAACCCTGGCCAATATCAGTGTGTGTGTGTGTGTGTGTGTGTGCGCGTGTGTGTGTGCGTGTGTGTGCGTGTGTGTGTGTGTGTGTGTTACACAAAGACATGTTCAGTCCCTTCCACCCACTTAGTTTCCCTCTATCTGGTTCACTGTGATCTTTCTCCCACACCTCATCTCCTGCACCCATTCGACCCTGTAAAAAGAGCAGAACTGCTGCACCAGGGCCGCTGGCCCTAATGAACTTCACATACCGCCAAGCACAAGTAATCAGTCGCCCTGTTAGAAAACCTACACGAACACTAATAACAGTTTGCTGGCCCGTGTTGTTTATATCACACCATTGCTCTCACAAGCCACAGGAGGGGAGAGTCTGTGACCTTAAGAGCTGTGGGGCCTGTGCTGTCTAATTCCATGTTTATGGTTTTGCCTTTTATAACACACACAGATGGAGCAGCCCAGGCCGCAAGCACACGGAAATATCATCATGCGCCCTCTCCACTGCTAATTGGTGCCTTGTTACCATCCCTCTGGTGAGGACACAGCTTTGTGCAGGGGCAACCTGAGGAGGAACGCCAATTTCAGCCTTTGCTTGGCTCCCTCTCGCTCCACAGAATTTACTGTACGACCGTCAAACCAGCACTGAAAAATATATAAACAGTAAAGTTCACTTGAAGAGAAGTAAAGTGACAAAATAAACTTCTAACGTGTTTATATTTAAATGTGTATATATATATTAACATAAACTGTTGGCACTGCCTACACGGACATGTGACTGAAGTCAATTAATAATTGAGATTTTCAGATTTAGGTGACCTTGCTTTCTTACTTCTCACTCCTCACTACGAAATATTTCTAACTTAACACATTAACATTTACATAGAAATATATTTAGCTCCCCTTTGGGTGTATTTATATTTATTAAATACTGACACATGAATGGTGAAAGACAGAAGTAAAATGATAACGTTACTAGATTAGTTTTTGTGAACAACTTTTCAGGGAGTGCGTGCCACGCAACAAGAGTTGACATTTTTAGAACATTGAAATTATATGGCAGTTCAACATTATGGTTTCCTTGGCAACAGCGCAAATGACTTTGAATCTCACCAATTTTACAACTTAGCATCACACAAGCCTCAAATCGGCTGTTTTACAGACTCGTCTGTTTATGACAGATACAAGATTTATAAGACAGGGAGAGATTTATGAATTCAGAGCGTTGAACCACATGACATTTTCTGTCCTCTTCCCCAGCTCAAATTCTGTTTGAGGACATCCCAACCTTAGTTTTCCTTTTTTACAGGCACACATCAAAAGAATAAAGCTATAGGTGAACATGCATGAGAGGAGGCGATGTAAATCAAGCATCTGCACAGAGACAATGCACAGCAGCATGGGAGGGAACTGGAGGGCTGCATGGCTTGCGGCGCTGTGGTCGAAGTGAGGAGGACAACAAAGTAATTATGGGACAACTAAGGATAGACATAGAACTGGGCGAGGGAGGGAGACGGAAAAGGAGACTGAAAGGAAGGAGATGAATCGGGGGGCGGGGGGGGGGTTAAGTGACCTGCAGGATTCTCCATCATGGCATGGGAGTCAATTAGCCTCTGACTGTGGTGGTAAATATGCTATTCACCCATCTGGAGCAGGGGAGGGGACTTTCCATTCCGCTGTCTGTTTACCCGTCACTCCAATAAGCTTTCAGATTTATCTATTACTTATTTTAATCCAGAATTTAGGTTATCTGTCTGTCTCTTTGTTTTGTGTGTTATTCTATCTGATCTTTCTGTCTCTATAAGACTATCAAAAGCTCTGTTACATGTGCATATGCAAGTATTTATCAGTCTTGTGATGTTGACAAGACCCCGGTAAATACTTGTGGTTTGCATATTCATAAATCCATACATGTACATGTACAGAATCTCACAAGCTGGAGATTCTTCTAACTGCACTTTTCTCATTGTCCACAAGGGGTCATGATTACATTGAAAAGATTCTTCAGCCGGTTACAACTGTGATCTGTAGCCCAAACTGTTTGGTTTCCAGGTTGGGCCTTATCTTTAGGGAGTGAAGATGGGAAAGTATTAAAACACATTTTACCTGTTGAACTGGATTCAAGCAGTCATCAGATACAAAGATGTGACACACACACACACACACACACACGCACGCACACACACACACACACACAAACACACACACACACACACACACACACACACATAGCCATGACAGTATAACAACAAGTTAGGGATGGAAATATGGCAGCCATAGCAACTACCGACATTTTCAGCTGCATGGACCAAAAAGGTGGAAAGAAAAATACTTGGGGTTTAGCTCCATTAAATCCATTACATTTTCAAAAAACTTCACCTGAACCAGCCAGCTTGCACAGTTTGTTGTCACATTAGGGGCTGTCACTGAACACCTCAAGTTTATTTTCTTAAGACATTTTGTCATTCATTTAGTAAATTGGCAGGAAACGAGTTTCAGATATGTTCAAATGTTAAATGAATTAGCCTCGAAGTTTGCCATTATATACCAATTTTAAGTTTTACAAAATATTGTTGTGCAGATAAAGATTTGTAAATGATTCTGTGGGTAGTGATTATCATGTACTTTATTGCAATTAAATAAGGTTAGATGTTTGGATCAGCAACTTAAAATTCTCACAAGTATGACAATTGATCTTATTTCATTATCACCTCCAAAGAAAGTTACATCATGTTATAATTTACAACACTGTGTTAGATGATTGTTTGGGCTATTATCAATGATGGAAGAAGTACTCATATATTTAACTTGAGTGAAAGTAGCAACACCAGTGTAAAAATGATCTGTAAATAATAATAAAACATGTTTGTTTTTTTCATTTGAGCAAAAGGACAAATGTGTTAGAATTAAAATATGCTCATTATGTAGAATGGTCCTTGGCATTGGTGGCACTAATTCTAATTGCTTTATACACTGCAGGATAATGTAATCTTATGTAATACACCAACCTTTATTATTTAAATATATTACATATTAATAATGTGAATTTAAACATTGCACAATAACTAAATGTATACAAATAAATATGACGGAATCAAAATTACATTAATTGCCTCAGAAATGCAGTGGTAGAAAAAAGAAAGCAGAAAATAAAATTACTAAAGTGAAACACTTAAATACCTGCAAATCTATTTAAGTGCAGTACTTGAATTATTGCAGGCCGCTTCCGTGAATGTTACTTTACAACACTGGCAACCATAATGGATTTATATCACAAAGATGCATTTGAGGCTTAAGAACCTGATTAGATCCCTTTTTTTTCAAATAGATAAGGGGGATAAACTGTATCTTTTTTTTTGTTTAGTTTATTAGTAAAGTTTGCCCTGCGGGTAAGGAGGCAATAGTAGTGAGCAGTGGGACACTTCAGACCAGTCATTAATCAGGGATCTAAACAAGCAAAATGTAAACTTGAGGTGTGAGGCATACCCTGCTGTAAATACCACTATCAGGCAATGCTAACTTTTTGATAATGTAATAATGTAATTTCTTAATAACTTCATCATAGCCTCATTATATACCCCTTTATTATGAATAATTGGTTTAATCTAAATAAACTGTAGATGTGTCATTGCAAAAGTTAATGACTTTCTACTATATAAGGTCTAAATAAGGTTTAGGTCATGTCTGTCATCCTGTGGGATGCAGAGACAACTCGAAAAATGCATTTTTTTTATAACGCTGCATGATTCTGACTTCTTCACTTCATCACTTCACATGTGATGTTATGTGATGGGGGGAATCATTTTCTGCTTTAGAAAGATAGTCTCTCTTGGCCCATCATTTGCAGAGATAATCTTGGGGGGATGTGTTTTACGGACCACATTCGTGTTCACTTTGACCTTTGACCGATCATCTCCAAAAGGTAATCATATGTAGATACCCGCCCCCCCAAGTTATAGCAAGATAAGATAAGGTAAGATAAACTTTTATTCGTCCCACAATGGGGAAATTTGGACATTAAAGCAGCAAAGTGGACAGAAGAATATAGAAAGATTTTTTTAAAAGCAATAGGTATATACAAAATATAACAGAAAAATATAATTAAAAAAAAGATATATAAATACTATAGGTCCACCAAGTTTGGTGAAAAGACGATCATGCACTGTTGAGTCAGTTTGTCCACACAAAACTAATAAAATGCGTCCAGCTCTTCCGGCGCGCGGGGTCAACGCAGCACTACGTTTCCCACAATGCTCCGCTCCGGCGCGCACGTGTCACCGCTGCCAGCGAGCCCGACTGAACGTCACATTCCTGCATTCCCTCTTTCCTCGTAGTCCGGGACGTCGGAGTCACCGACAGACACCCAGCCCTCTTCCCCCTCCACCGCTGTTGTTTTTTGTGAAGAAACACACCCATGACACGGCGGATTTGATCTCAGGAGGTGATCCCGGGTTCACCAGGAGTCACAAACTCACGTCGGGTAAGGACTTATCCCGCTGTAAGCCGGGCGAAGGAGCGCTACGTACCCGTGGTAACCGGAGCGCAGTTGGGTGAAATACGCGGTGTTCGACCGGGTCGTGACTTCGACTTGAACCGGGCAGAACCGGTTGGTGTTGGCGCAGCTGGCGGAGGGCGGTTTTGTATTCGTGCTAACGTGGCCGGCCGTTGTTTACAGTCGGGACTTATGAGCTAGCTAAGAGCTTAGCCGGCTGGTTAGCCGCAAAGCTTGCGTCACCATTGTTACCGGTGATACGCAGGGCAGGCGCGCGCGCGCGCACACACACACACACACACACACACCGGGGCGTGGAGGCGTCTCCAGATGTGGCCTTGTTGCGTTGACAGGGGACATTGTGGTGCGGTCATTTTGAATAACCATAAAACATCCAGTGATGATACACCACTTGGCTAACGGCGTTAGCATCACCAGAAAGCATGGGCGTGGTTATAGGAGTGCTACATGTGTAGAACTGCATGCCCGCCTCTCTCTCTCTCTCTCTCTCTCTCTCTCTCTCTCTCTATAGACTGCAGCTAAGGTCATGGTGTCGTTATGGCCACGAAGTATTACCACCTTTGCTATCGGTTCGGTTTCACCAACCCTCGAGGTTCACCTGCAGGACAGGAAAATGGCAGGAATAGGTTCAACGTGTCGGTCTGCCGCGGAGAGGGGGAGCGGATGCATGCTGCACATTAGCAGCACGCATCAGCTGTTCACCCTCACAACAAAGACGGGATCACAGCTGCTGCCAGTCGGGACAGAGTCGTGTAACATGAGGTCATGATAAACCTCCTTCTCCTATCTAGGAGTGGGATCTGCCCTCTCAAATATGGCAGTTGTGTCGGTAGTTAGTGTCGTGGAATTGTGTCTATCCTCCCCTGAGAAACTGTTAAGACGAGTCTTCTCAGGCACCGAGCAAGGTCGACCTGTCTGTGGCAAGCCACAACGATCATCGAGCAGCTGAAGTCTCTCTCGAGGTGTCATAGTTGCGGGGAGATGGCGACATTACCCGAAACTAAATACAGTACAGAGACCGGGAACAGGCAGATTGTCTCGGGGTGCCATACACTGACCATCTTGTTGATCTGTGTAAACGAACCAGAAATCTCCTTGATATATATTGAGCTCTTATAATAAGTACTTCTGCTTAAGACATCCACGGTTTCCGTCTCCCTAAATCAGCATCCACTCCTTCAATTATTCCTTTTCAGTTAGGTTTGCATAATGTTTCCTGAATTGGCACAGGATGGGACAAAACTAAACCATGTGAAATGTGTGCTGCAAGGATTGGGTCCTTGTAATTTAAATATATATATATATATATATATATGGTCAGCTATTTTAAAGGAATTGTGACTGTTGTTTTTTATGTTAATTAAGTTCAGTTGTCTCATAACATTCCTGAGATTCCTGCCTTTCAACGCTGAGTGATTGGATCAGGGTGACTTTAACAGAGGTAGAGGAATGTTTTGCATGCTACCACAAGTCACATAACAGAGACCCTCCTCCCGACTGATCGAGATGGGATTATGTGCACTTTATTTTTTTGATTTCTCTTGAAACAAAGAGGCACTTTCTGCCGAGAACAGGCTAACGAACGATGATCCCGCTGAAGGGAACATGTGCATGATCCCAGACCAAGTTGTTGGCACATGCTAAGTGGTAAATCAGGTTGAGCCAGTGACAGATCCTGTACCCAGTGCTCAATGTAAAGAGACATTTAACTTGACTAAGTGCACAGCCTGATAAAGTTACTTGTTGTGATGTGTTGCGAACATGAAAAGGTCAAACATTTGTGGGTTAATTTTAAATATTCATGAAATCAATGCCAATAACTAAAAGGTATGTCTGGGCCAATGTAAAATCAAATTAATTGATTGATCATTACCGACATATTTGTAAAGTATGCTTTAAGGAGTTATTCAGGAGTATATAATAAATACTGACATTTTTTTTCCCATCTGGTGAGAGAGGTCAATAGCCATCAACTAACTAATCTAGAGACCCAGAACATGTTTTCACTCTGGGACTGTACCATCAACTAAGAGAGAGTAATAAACACAGAATAAAGAAAAGGTCTGGCATGCTCTACTACACACTGCATCTGTCAGTAACTGGTCCTACCAACGTTTCATCCAGTAAATGTCAGGCTGGGTGATATGGCCAAAAACCATAACACAATGAAATTATTAATATTTATCGATACTTATTATTATCATGTCAAATTGTTATTCGTTTTTGCTCCTGTTGAAGAAACCCGACAGTTAACTGTGGTATGTTGCACATTGTGAAAGTGTCATGCGGTATTGTTTCTATCAAGAAATGCAAGGCATAGACATGATTAAGGTGATTTATGTCTCATTCAAATTAAACTATCTTAAGCTGTGTTTGGACATGAACGCTGAAAAATGTCAGCAGAATTGGGTCCAGACATCTTCCAGAGTTTGCCTGGGTCAGACGCATTCACACTAACAGGAACATTTCTGGAACATTCTGTGGTCGTCTGGGTAGTGAAGCAGGAGGCCGGACATGGCGATAGTTCAGCTGCGGAAAGCAGTGTTTCTGTTTACAGTCATCAACACGACCACTCACTTGCTGTCAATCTTTCCAGAGGCTTGCTGCATGTTCACATGGGCTCACTCTGACATTTTTCTGGAAATTTCACAAGGGGGCTGGCATGAAAGTACCAGCTCCTCTGGAGAAGTTCAGGACAATGTCTGGACTTCAGTGCATGTTTGAACGCAGCTTTAGGTACACTGACTTTGAAATATATTGTGACTAGATTGCTCTCACATCTGGCACATGGGTTATACCCAAACACTGTAATTACACATCTGTGTGCCTGATGACTAGACTGTTTATTCACCTAATGACAAAAGTGGCACATTAAATTACAGAAGCATTTTGTTCAGCGTCCTCTCCCACAGAACTGATCTAATCGTCAATCTTAGTCTGTGATCGGACTGATCAATAGGTGCACCCTGGTCATCTAGCCTGAAACGTGTATTATTATTATTATTATTACTACACCAACAGGCCAACTTGTGCTTGAAAGGTAACTATTGAGCACTGAAATGTTCTTGTCACAGTCACTCGAGAAGTTACTTGGCCTGAAGTATGGCTTCTTTTAGACCAGAGTCAGTGCAGCGTCATCATCCATGTGACCTCCACTCCCAGCACATATGAGCGCTGCATTGATGTGATGAATGACTGAGGCTGTGAATTCTGCCCTCTGAGATCAAACAGTGACAGGAAATAAAAGGGTGATCCCGGAGTTCCAGCATCAAATAGTGAAGGTACCAGGGTTTACATGAGTAGCAGTATGTTACTTTTACCTCTCTGCTTCCTGTTAAAGCAAACGCCAAGATAAGGGGTGGTGTTTAGTGTTTTGGCATTCACCCTTTGGTAGACATGCAGCGTTTTGAAGAATGTGGAAGAGGAGCGTTCGCAGCTACATGCTATGGAGAGAGTAGTAGTCGCCTGCAGAAAACTGGAACACCCTGAGTCGGGCTGCGTCGCCTCATTTCAGTGGGAACTGCTGCTCATTGCGTTGCCAGTACTGTATGGATGATTCAGTGCAAAGAGAGGTAACGGCGAGAGAGGGAGAAAAACCCGCAATAGCTTTGGCTCAGTTCAGAAATGCAAATGATAAACCACGTATTTCTTGAAAATGAGCAACTGTGGTCTTTCTGTGGTTGACACTTTGTTCTCGGAGCTACTTGTTTTGTCGTCGTCCCATGTGTTCGTCCAATAATGGCCACGGCTCTGTTGCAGACTAACCTTTGTTGTCTCTCTTTTCACTTTTGTTGCCATTCAGCGTTGAGGCCTCAGAAATTCTACCTACTCTCCAAACATGTTGTGCATTGTGTGTATGCGTGTGTGCGCGTGCATGTGTGTATCTGGGCAGAGTGACATTGTTGGGTTACAGTCCCAGCAGTTCCACAGTGCTGCACATGGCCAATCCTCTGCCATTAGGTCACTGCATGGCCATAGGGGGACAATTGGGCTATTGTTTTAGGTGTACACACACACACACACACACACACACACACACACACACACCCTTGGACCCCCTCTGTGTGGCATGTGGAGGCTATCTTCTGCTGGTCGGTTCCTCTAGATTCAGGTCATTCAGCTCTCACACTGATTGAGTAAACACATTTACTTACAACACTTTGTCACAATGAATGAAACGCAGGGAATACAACAGACTCCCTTGTTAGTTAGTTAAGCTCCACAAACACAGATTCCTTAATTTTAGTGTAGTTGATTATCAACGTTCTACCAGTTTCAACTTACTGTATATGTTTGTTTTTTTATAGATCTCTATTTCAGTGACATCTTTCAGCTTTGCAACCTGAGTATCTTCATACTCAAGTGCACCAATCGGTTATTTACTGCATTCTGCATTACACGGGACTAGGAATATTATTTTGAAAGTGATTGGTACCGGCTACATGAACTTTCCACAGAGTACTGAGAGAATTGACGGACTGATTGATTGGCAGATAATCATACAAACAAAAATGTTTTACTGACTTAAGTTTTTTGATTACTTGTGGACCTTATTCAATCTTAAGGTGAGCATGTGGTGTGAATTGATACACTTCGAGTTTAAAACTTTATATTATACTACTACGCTGCTCTCAAATGTAGATTACTCCAAATTATGTTTAAACCCAAGTGAAATTTTCTTCAGACAGCCAGTCTGTAGTAGACCAGATTAGACGTATTAGCAGCTCTCGCTGCATGGGTTGAGAACTTTGACTTGGGACTCCCACTGAGCAGATTTGGTCTCATGTTTAACTCTGTTTGGGTTTGAAGGGTCATGGTTCTTTGGTTGTTGCGTAAACTATGTCTACGACAGCAAATCACTGATGGCTCAGGGCTTGTTTTACTTTGTTTATCCTATATCAGACAGTGTGTTGTGCTGCTGTACCATGCCATGATACAGACAGAAGGATTTGTTAGGAGACAGCGTTTACTACAGTGGTAGTTGAGCTGTTTTTAGCAAATCAAAACCCACAGTGAAACAGCAGGAGAAAGAAGGAGGCTAATACTTCACTGAGGAAAAGGAGTTATTAGTTAGAGTCCAAGTCCAAGAAAAGTACTGGACTTTGCCATAACTTTCTCTTAACAAACAAATATCCAACACTTCTCATTCAGGCTGCATTCCTACAACTTAGTTTTAAAACAACCATTCAAAATGGAAAACAATCTCCGTCCACACAAGCACTTTCGCTCAATATCAGTAATAATCCCCCATATTAAAACACCTGATAATGCATATCATGTGACCATCCACTTACTCTGAGCATGTTGGTGCCGGTGTGAACAGGAAGCAGATTGTCTACTCTGCAGCCGGTTGCTTAGTTATAGAAAATAGTAAGAATGACAAACAACAATGGTGAAAAGTAAGACGAGTGTTTACAGCGTTTTGCCTTCACCGCCGTTCGTCAAGTCGCGACTGATAAGAACCAACCCTGAAGACCGCATCATTGTTTTCCCATCCATGCTATGACGCAGCTCCTGATTTTCAAAGTAAAATGGAGCAGGCATCGTTTCCAAGCTTCTCTGTTTAAGGCGCTCGAAAACTCCAGAGTAGTGCGTAAACATAGCAGAAGTGATGAATTTTTAAAACAAAAATGTAGTTCATGTACATGGTGTAGATTTGTGTCCATGAACAGTGAAACTATTTGCTGTCCAGTGCCATGCTGTTTCTGTCTTGTCGGTTTGGAGTGTGTCTGGCTGGTGCTGGGCCTCGGGCACAGTCCTTGCTACAGCACATCAATCGAAGCCAGTGTGGCCGGCACCGTGTGGCAGGCAGCTCTTTGTCGTAAGCAGATGAGGAAGGGAGTGCAGAAGGGTTGAGACAGGAAGGAGCGAGGGGGGTGGTCAGGGTATGTGGGTGGGGGGACTGAAAGATGCTCTTTGAGAATGGGTAGGGAGGGCGGGACAGACAAACAGATGGAAAGAGAGAGGTCTCACATTTTCATGACCCATGTGCTTACAGGCTGCCAACAACCAAGAGGCACTACACATGGACATGTTCACAGTGCGATGAACACTGTAGCAAATTGCTTCTTCAGACATGAACATCTGTCTGTCTGACAAACTCTCTTTCTGTTTCGTTCTTCACTCCACAATTAGTTTAAAGGTTTGGCTCTCACTCGCTCTGAAGCTGCAGCCATAAGTCAATTAATCAAACTGTGTATTGACGGAAACCCACTGGCTTCAGTTGTGAATATTTGCTGGTTTACTTTATCTTCTGATTAATTGATTGAAACTGATGGTTGGACAAAATGTTCAAGTGTCCTCTTTGGGTTTTGGAAACTGTGATGGGCGTTTTTTTCAGCTGACTGAGTAGTAGCAGCTACTGCAAGCTCAGGCAGAGATGGGCAGTGAGCTACAAAGAGTTTGTTCATTTACAAACTTGTAGTTTTCAGACCCAACAGACTGTCACGACTGTGTCACATCAGAGCTTCATACAACTTAAACACACTTTGATGTATACATTTTTTGCACTTCGCCTTATCAAGAAACAAATTAATAGAATAATTGTAAATTAAAATAATCTTAGGTGCTCATTTTCACCTGAGATCATTACTCAAATACAAGAATGTTGTTGTGAATACATTCCCCTCATCCTTTGCGTCAGTATCTTGTTGGGTGAGAGCCCATATATTGCATCATCTGAAGGTGTATTATTCACTGCCAAGATGAAACGCTTGGTAAATTTGAGAAGCCTCGCGAGGCTCTTTGTGCCCCCGGCCTTGCCGAGTCAGTTTCTCTGTTAAGCTAAAGATCAGGCCCCCGGCTCCCTGTCCATGTGTGTGTTAGTTTGTCTCTTGTGTACTTAAGACAGTAGCTCTTTCTGTTTCTTGAGTTGGATGAATTCCTTCCACGAGTCTCCTCCCAACTTCCCAGTGATGATGGTAATCAAATGCTCATGAGTCTCACATGAGCAAATTTGCACCACCCTGGACCATCACACTGATCTGATGTTAGAATGGAAAAAAATGTTCTCCTCCACCTGAAGAACTTTGACGTTGTTGTTACTAAGCCGGAAAGTTAAACCCTCAGACAGCACATATCAGAACTTCGAATTTTAGACTAGTGCTGCAGGTTTGGAGCATTGTGAAACACAGCGGGATAGAGAGGACTTTGTGTTCCATTTCACATACAGCAGGCCAGTTCTATGATAATGCATATAGCCAGTATTTAAGTTGGATACAGACATTGATGTAATTTTCAGTGACTGTTATGCACTCACAGTCCCACACAGGAAGGGTGGTTTGTCAATCCAGCACAATAAGCATTTGGAATACTTAAAAAGTGTCACACAGGGGCTAATACGTAGAAACTGGTTAGACACCAAGACAAAAACTGAACTAGATGAGCTGTTTTAATGGATGATGGGTCAATAGCTGTTGGCTAGAATTACTGCCTGTTTCCCCTCAGGCAGTAATTCTATACTACATGTCAAGGACAACAGTAGGATATCCACTATGAATATGCTTCAATTAACCTCATGTTACAAACATCCAGACTAGTATTCATTCAATCTGTGTTGAAAAACAATGCAAATACCTCAATATTTACTGAGAGGCCACAACACGTCACCTTACAGCTGAATAAACACTTTACTGACAAAATTACTGTAAATATTGAAAAATAAAATGAAGCCTTGTTAAAAGAAGATTTAGTGCAGGGCTGTTGTTTTGAGGTACATTACATTGTATGGTCAAAGTGAGACACTGCACGATAGATTGAGTCATTGATTAATTCATTTTGTATGCTCTTCTGTGTTTTTATTTGTCTTTATGTTATTTGTATGGATTTTACCATCAAACTGCAAGACACCCCAAACCAAAACTAATCTGCATGGCTAAATCTGGCACATTTAGATGTTTGACTCAAATATGCATGCCATGTTCAGCTGGAAATAGTTTCTTGACTTCATAGAGTTTCCACATGTTGATGTGTTTGTCTGCCAAGTGTACACTGTTGTGGCAGGAGGCTGTTAGAGAGTGCAGAGTCTGTGTTGGCTGAGGAACTGCAGAGTTGCATGACTTGTACTACTTGGGGACATCTGTCTTTTTTTGAACTGAGTTTACAGACTTGTGACATGATGAATAGTCTTGTTTTGGGGGCAGCACTACAGGTTGAGCTGGGACAGGGAAAAAGCGGGGCCAGTAATCAGGTTGAATTTTTCTGCATGCTCCCAAATTACCCCGGACATTCAAATGCAATAAATAACATCAGTTGGAAAAGTAATCAATGAAATAAAAATTAAGATATTTTTAAAATTGCATACAAAGATGAACTTGGTGCAATGGAACACTTATGGGCGGGGTGGCACAAGAGATGCCCCACTAACCAGAAGGTCGATGACAAAGTGTCCTTGTGCAAGACACTTAAATTGCGGTTGTAAAGTGTGGTAGGAATCTAAAAAGAGTATTGTAGTATTTTATTGTGAGTAAGCCTTTGCAATGGGGTCAGTACATCAGAGACAGAGTCTTAAATGACTGACAAAGAGTTGCTGCATACACTCGATATTTATAGTCAAGGAAACCATCCTTTTTACGAGGGCAGGATACATCTGTGGTTTGATTAAAGTATAGCTGTTGATCAATCAGGGAAGTAAAGCAGTCTGAACTGATCATAGCTATATAGGTCTATCAGCAGATGCGGTTCATAAGCGTTGGAACAGGATGCTTTGAAGAAGTGAGAGACAGTTTAAGGTCATCTAAAGGTCATCTGGTCAGCAGGTTTCCGGACACCAGTGCCATAGAAATCCCACTACAGCAGTGTATGAATGATGTGAGTATAGAAGAGCTGCACGGATATGTGAATGTGACTTGATTGATAAGACTAGAAAATACAGTCCAGTTCATTTACCATACGTGTGTGTGCTTTACATGGTCATGTGGGCCATGTATTACTCTCCATGTGCTGTTTATTTCCCATGGGTAAAAAAAAAAAAACTAGCCGGCAAATCTCCAGGCTAATCAAAGCTGTGGCATCATTGTATGGATTATACTGTTGAGACTAGGTCAGATTAGGAGATATTGACCGTGCTGCATAGTACGAAGGGATTAAGCATTAATCCCGAATGTAGACGAAGGAAAGCAGCAGGATAGTCATGAGTAGAGAGCAAGAGACGGGTTCAGGTTCCAGTCTTGCCCAGCAGGGATGCTGTGCTGTCCTGTTGCTGAACCTGAGGTCTGATCTGCTAATGGAGCATTTGCCCTCATGACATTACAAGTACAGTAAAAAAGTTGTAAACATGGTTGTCAGTATTACGTCTTCTGTTGAAATATGTATTCTGATTCCTTTCTTCACTGTGTTGTTGTGCTGTTAATCATTTGATAAGATACCACACAGTGCAGTTAGTAAAAATTAGACTCGATGTAAAAAAAACCCCACCTGAGTCCTAGCGTCTGTCACTAGCATGTCTCTTAGCATTAGGGAAGTTTACACACTGCACACAGTAGTAACATTTTGTTTTCCATTTGCAGAGTCAGGGCTGTGATTGTTTTTTTCAGCACGCACACAGAACCGACAGCTAGCAGACCGTGAGTAAATATTCGCTGAATATTACCCAATACTGTATTGGGTTACAAACGCTTACAGTCCCTTTAGGAGAGTCTTACTTGTATATCACTTGCATTAGTCCTGTAGCCAAAACCAAAAACAGAGGCGTTAGATCTTGTGTAGCCGAGTTGGCTGTCGCTGACTTGTTGGCTAAAAATGCACAGTGCTCCCCAGCGAGTCCCCAGGGCTCACAGATACCATTCTGCGTGCTCCAGGGCCATAAATCCTCTTTGCATGGCTGGTGATCAAGCCATGATGTAAAGGAGCTTAGTAGCGGTAGACTGGGCAGGCAGGAAGCTGCTACCTCTGTCGGCCATGGGTCAGGTGATCAACACCGATGGCACAGGAGAGGGTGATGGCAGAGAAGAGGTGAAAAAACAAAGAGAGAGAGAGGGACGTGGAGACACCAGAGGGAGTAGCAGACATGAGTCACAGCCTGATCCTGCTGTAGATCCACACCATGACACCATGACACTCGATTATTTTCATCTTGCTGAATATTTTCACGATTAAGAAAGGAATGGAAAGGTCTGGTTGTGGTATACTGAAGCTCAAGGAGATATATTCACTTATCATTCAAGCAGCAGTGCAAGGATACTCTCTTCATGATAAAATATGTGAAACAAAAGCAAAAAAACATCACAAATGAGAAGATGGAACTAGAAACATTTATGATTTTTGCTTTAAAATTATTGAAAGAATCATAATCATATATATGTGTGTATATATATATGTGTATATGTGTATATATGTGTGTGTGTGTGTGTGTGTGTGTGTGTGTGTGTGTGTGTGTGTGTGTGTGTGTGTGTGTGTGTGTGTGTGTGTGTGTGTGTGTGTGTGTGTGTGTGTGTGTGTGTGTGTGTGTGTGTGTGTGTGTGTGTGTGTGTGTGTGTGTGTGTGTGTGTGTGTGTGTGTGTGTGTATATATATATATAGTGTTTATATATATATATAAAAATACCAGGCACACTGGGATTTATGTGCCTGGGATTTATATCCTCCAGTGGAGGACCGATAAGATTGTTTACATTTCATTAGTCCACTAGTCAATTATATATGTATGTATGTATGTATGTATGTATGTATGTGTATATATACACACACCCACACAACTAATGAAATGTAAACAATCTTATTGGTCTGCTCACATAAACCCGTCTGAAAATCACATCGTTGTTGCCTTGATGTTATTTTAAGCCTTGTGGTCAGAGGAAATGAACGCTCTAATATGAAAGTTCCTCATTCGTCACGTCGAGTTTTTCTTAGCTTACCTCCCTCCCTCTCTCTCCATCTTTCTTCTCCTCTCCACACAGGTCACTTTCCCTCCCCCTCCTCCCCTCCCACCTATTGAGGCGCCGTTTGCCATGGAAAACTCGTCAGTGGCGTCTGCATCGTCTGAGGCCGGAAGCACACGCTCACAGGAGATCGAGGAACTGGAGCGCTTCATCGACAGCTACGTGCTGGAGTACCAAGTGCAGGGGCTGTTGGGAGACAAGGCAGATGGGGACTTGGACTTGGACAATGGTGGCAAAGTGCCACAGGTTAGAGCCATATCACATAAATGGATGACATGCTGTTATTATATATAATATCTGATTGGGGCAGTGATTATATTTTTAGAGGCTGCAATGGTTTCACTGGTTTGTGGATTATGGTTATGCTGGAGGGAAACGCATCAAAACACTGTTGTTATGTATGTGTAAACCTAGACACACTGCCTCTGTATTCAACTGTCCTGTGTTCTGCACATACTACTGTTTGTCCACCGAATTTATGACAACTTTTGTTTGTTTTGTGGTTTTTATTTACACATAATCAATCCATTTTTTTCCTCCTTCCAGTGGACAGACGACTGCAACGACAAGAAAGACGGTAGCTGGACGTATTCGCAGGGGAGAGGCTCAACCAAGCCAGTAAGTGTGCCTGGGATTTGATTATTTAAAAAAGTGTGGGTTCTATCTTTAATTAATGAATTGAATAACTGGTTTAACTCAGGGCTGTAGCAGCAAAGTTGTGTAAATTGTAGCTTTCCATCCATCACAAGGGCCTGCACTGGATGTAAAGATGGACCAATGAGTGACTGTCTTTACAGTCTCAAATTAAACACCGTCAACAGGTGTGGATGTTTTATTCTATATCAATGTTAGGACAATAACTTAATGATAGGGTTATTGATTTTTTTAAATTGAAGTTGCATCACATTAATAATAAGTGAACAAATCGATGTGTAGATAGAAAAAAGATCAGTTCCAGTTATGTTGGAATTAATTTAAAAAAAGGCTTAAACAATGAGTTAAATCTCAATAAGTTTTCTGCTGTCTCAGAATTTGTTCTGTCCATCAACTGGTTCCTTTCATTTCTTTCATTTTAATCAGTTTCTGTCTCTTCCTCTTTTTTTTCTTCAAATTTTAAATCCCTTGCTTTGTGTTTCACTGTTGCATCCTCCTTCATTCCTGCTCAATCATGTCTCCTCTCCTCACTTCGTCTGTTACTTCCTTACGGTTGCTGGAGACATAGTTTGCTTTTGTTAACATCGAGGGTAGAAACAGTACCTAAATAATCTTAAATTAATTATGTATGTGCGTGTGTTGTTCTGCTCTTCTCTGACTGTAGTGAATGAGACCATTATTGCTCCTCAGAGATTCATTAGAATGACTCACCAGGATGTGATTAGTGATGGAGAAACAGCATGGGTGAGAAGTTCATAGAGTGCAGAATGCTTCAAGATACGAGGGAGGATGAAGGCGAGACTAGAACTGAATTGTCAGTATTTATATCAATGCACCAAAAACCCGGCAATACATTCTAAATGCAGCAGAACTAGTCTCAGAGATCTTGCTACTGACCTTTTTAAATACATTTTATTGACATTCAGCTTCCGAAATATCTGACTTGGCTAAGAAAACAAAATATAGCCCTTGTGATATGTCTTCTCTTGCAGTGCAAAGTAAAACTCAGAAACATCTACAACCAGAAACAAGTCAGCAATGATGAAAACAAACATAGTAACAAAAAAAGGAGCCATTATCTCGACACAACGACAACAGATTCTTAACAAACTGCTGAATTGTACTTGTAAGTGTGTTGAATTTAGAGCCTTATGTTAAGCAATGCAATACAGGCTGTTGTAACACAGAAAAAGTGCAGGAACAGGAGAAATGGTGCACTGGCTTCCAATAACAAAAAGCTAGCCAACTCCATCAGAGAGTTGGTTTACATACCTGAATTTGGGTCGAAGATATATATATTATGATTGATATCAGCTGAACATTGTCAGAGACCTATTTTGTTGGAGGAGGGGTATGTGTATGCGCGTCTGAGTAAACTTTCACTCTAACTGAATCTTGGTTGTTCTTTGTCGACTGTGCAGGACGAGTGGGAACACAGCAGTAATGGCAGTACAGGCTCCAGGCCCAGTTCAGGGTCCAGACCAGGTTCTGGCTCACGCTCCGGCAGCAGAGGCAGAAACAATCAGTTCAAAGCCCCAGCCATGGTAAAGATACAACTGTGTCTGTGTTTGTCAGCTGTCTCATGTGTCTCTTACTGCTAAAACATTCCCCCAGTGTGTCTTCAGTTGTGGTTGTGACCCATCTTTGATCATGTGCACCTAAACATGTCACCACAAATCAACTCGTCATCATTGTTAAATGTCTCTCATGTCTTTGAGAGAAAACCTTTGTTACACACTGGGCCTTTGTAGAAATTACATTTAAAAATTGTAGAGACTCTATTCTAGATTCTGCTTTTTAAGAAGAGTAGTTCCTGTTGTTGTACCAGGTCACTGTAAGTAAGCTAGATATGTGAGGGTTAGGTAAGAAGCGTTGTGATGTCATACTGAAAGCATTCATCTTTTTCTTTTTTCCTCCTGTTCTGTCTAGAATGGGAACAGAGATGTCTCCTTCGACATCCTGGGCACAGACATATGGGCTGCCAACACGATGGACTCACACGGGTAGGTGTCTCGCCATTTCACAAAGCTTCCTTTCCTACTGAGTCCGGAATTTAACCATAGCTGCTGTTGGTCATAGAATCGATTGAGACCCACAATGAGTCCCTTGCTCTAATACTCCTCAGTTATAGTCCTTTACTCAACTTGAATTTAGCTTTTCCTGTCAACAGTTCCATTTCTTAATTTGAGGTCAGTGAACCAATTGTTAGATTTGGCTTTGATTAGCGCAATACAGTGTTTCCCAAATTTTGTCCTCAAGACCAGATCATTTTGAAAAGGAAGGAACACATATCTACATGAAATGCATCACACTGTAAAAAATGTACCTTCAGCAAGTTGGATACGTCAGCTCTGATTCGTCATCCCAAAGTAACAATAAAGCTGCTGTCTGACATGCACTACCGCCAGCCCCCTAGTAAAATGTTTCTGAGTGAGCCCATGTGAGACTTCAGACGGAAAATGTATGAAGTTTTCACAGCGAGCGAGTGGGCGTGCTGGTGAATGTAAACAGAATCTCTGCTTTCGGAAGTGTCATCACGTCCTGCCTCCTGCATGCTCTAACCAGGCGCCACAGAATGTTCCAGAAATTCTCACAATCTCCTGCTTCATTCTCCTGACATTAATCAAGATGATACACTTGCTAACACCGCTGGTTTCTAGTATTACACCGAACAAGTGAAGGCCTGACTGCTTTGAAATGAGTGAGACTTGATTGAAAATCTTTACAAAATCTTGTTTTAGTTTCAACAAAGTTTAAAAAATATGAATTTCTCATACAAGAGCTGGACCTGAAACTTGGAGGAGAGCAAAAAGGGAAAGAGAGGAAATAAGTGGCTCATGAATCAGCTTCTCTGGAGGGAGGACTGGTTGCCATGGTAACAGATCAGATACCTAAGTTCCGGCCACGTTGGCACATCTGAGCACAGCGAAGGAGTCAGCCCAGTAGGGTGATGTAAGAAACTCTGCCCTCATACAGACAGAGACGTAGAGGACAGATTAAAACAAAACTGAGGGAAAATCGGTATTGACATTTAATCAGGAGGCACTTCTGACTTTCTAGTTAAAGCTATGTAAAGAAATGACCTTGCAATGGAAATTTGTGCTGTAGCTTAGTGTCTCAAAACAAAATCAAAAAACAATATTGGTCAGACTTTATTTTTCATACATTTTTATGAGTGTCTCCACAGTGTCATCTAGCGGTGACAAAAGTCTATTGTAGGATCACGTTCATCATAGCAGCCATACAGTAATAGCTAATTTCAAAACTACATGAATGAAGAAAGTGGCTAAATACAAAGATGAAAAATATAACAGTTAGCAGCCCTTAAGCAGATGAAAAGGTGCAGTATAAAAACTATAAAAACCATCAACTATAATAAAAACAGTACATGTGTACATAGTGCACAGTGTTTACGGTGCTGAGAAATATGATGTATATGATAGAATAATATGCCATGATAGATATATGGCTCTGCTCAGACATCCAGTTACCTGGACTCTTGTGTAATACAAGATAACTGCAAGGCTTATCAACGTGTATTTTTCAGTTATAACTTCCTGTTTTCCTCCGCAGTGTTCAGCTAAAGCCCAGGTTTTCTGCACAAAGAGAAATAGATCTGTGTTTAAAATGTTGCGAGGTGTCTTGTATGATTTTACGCTCTTTCCCTGCTGGCTGTCACTAAACTCTGCTATGTCTTTTTGTCTCCGTATTAAAGAGGTGCAGGTTGGGACGTGCAGCCAGAAAAACTAGACTTCAGCCATTTCCACAGGAAACACCTCAGAGGAACGCCAAAGCACCTGCCACAAATTGACAGAGAGGGGTAAGATCTGGATCTTTTATTTTATCTGCAGAATTTCAGCCCTGCTGAGGCTGCCCTGCTTTAAATTGTCACATGTTCTCTGTCACTATTTGAACACATTAAGTTTTTCGCTGTCATCCCCCGAGGGTTACATTTCATTGATTCTATCTCTCTCACTTCAGGATGAACAAAAACAAGTTTGAGGAGGATGACGGCATAGACATGAACGAGATAGAGAGGTTCCTACCCCATCTGCGTTCTGTAAGTCTCTTTTTCTAAAACTAAATGCTCTTAGCAAGATTATTTTCACTCTCTAAACATGCAAAACTGCTCTTATAGCAACTGGATTGATTTGTCACCTGCAGAAAGAAAGCCTTCCTCTATTAGTTGTTAGAGAGCGACCTCTTGTGGCAGAGGTAGAGAACACAACTGTAAGGCGCACTGCACCGAGCAGTGGTGCTGTGTCAGGTTCATAACTAGATCACCAGAACATGTATGATCCTTGCAGTAAAGTAAAAGCAGGGATCTACGTTTACTACCTGTCTTAGAAGAAGGAAAAATCATGTAGAATAAGAATAAAAATATTAAAAATGTTGACTACATTTAAGATCAGTTTGTACAGCATAGATATTAATACAACCTTTGGTGACCCCTACTGGTCAGGGCCTGAAGTGAGCTGTAACTGATGTGAAAAATAGATAATGTTATACTGACCCCTGGTGGTTGTATCTGTCATTAACATTTAAAGATGAAACCCAATTTACATTCAATTGTTTCTTTATTAGGAGCCTAAGATCAATATAATCTCCAACTTGAGCCCTCCTCCATGAAGGTTGTAGTGCTTTGTGTTTGCATAACATAATTTGACACCCTATAATCTCATGAGGACAGATTGGCTGCTGTTTTTTCATTGACACAAGCTGATTTTTTATATAAACATAAATTGACACAATGGGAAATGAATTACTATGGCACGATTGTTTGTTGGGATTCAGCACACCAGTAATGTGCAAAGTTCAGTTCAATAATTGATGAGAAAAAAGTAAAGGGGACTTTTTTGTGAGTTTTTATTGAAATTGATGTTAATTAAACCGTATGATAATTGTGAAGGATGTAGTTTGTGGTGCTGCTGAGCTGTACGGCATTACACAGAGAACTGTTTGTGTTAGTAAGCCTTCCCCTCATTGATATAGAGAAAGTAGACAAACTCATAGAAACACATTTCTGTTTAACTCAATACAATACAACTGCACCACAAACTGCAGCCTCCAAAATGACCATTTTGTCACCTCCCTAAAATAGTTCTGGCACAAATTGAACAGTAACTGTCATGGGATGATTTATTACATCCCTTATTTGTACTAGACTTCATTACTTCTAGCAAAATGAACTGCCAAGTGAGTGAATATACTGAAGTCATTTTTCAGTCATGGTTGTTCTTCTGTCAGTTTCAAGCTTCAACAGCTTTTAACTCGAACAATAGGTTCACACTTTTTCCACGTCAATAAAAACTGTAGGAATTATTAGTTGTCCCTTTTTTTGTTTTCTTAAGTTCAGCTGAAGCTAATATTAAACTACTGCAGCCTGAGTTGGACAAATCAAGTGGGTGTTTTTCTGTTATGGTCTTTTCAGTATAAAAATCCATCTTTTTGCTTCCTCAGACAATGCGTTCTTGCTTACCTTCAAGAGAGGGTTTGATTTTGTCAAAAGAAAAACCCTCTTGATTTTTCTAACTGACTATAGGACTGCAGGTTCAGATTATTTCTGTAGTGTGGATGTATGTCCTTCCTGCGTTACCGGCATATTATACCACCTCTCTAATTGCATTATATTGCATCCCTGAATGTGATGTATCTGCCGTCAACAAAGAAATTAATTTTGCAGCTGTGTATACCATTAAAGGGTACATGGCAATGAGTATTGTGTTTTCCAAGGTGGCAGAGGTCACTGCGGGTCACCGATGTCACCCGTCTCTCTTCCTTCCCGCCTCTCGGTGCCAAGATGTCTTCCATCTTTCACAGTGTTTGAGCCACAGTGTCTTCCTCTTTCCTTCCCCTCTTGGCTTCTGTGCTGATCCTCAGTTCTTCTCTCGTGGAGTTTCAGCCAAGATGGGCCTAGTTGTGCCACCAAGATGGCTTCCGCATTGTGCAGTTCCAGGGCCAACATTGCCTTTTCCGTTCATTCAGTTGGGGCCAAAAGAAGGATTGGGTCTGTCTGGTGTTGCCTGGGATCGGATGTGTGTTAGCACTGGGACACAGGGAGGTCAGATACACGGAGCTGACTGCCACATTTTCTCTGTTTCTCTGCCTCACATTCCTGAGCTGTTTCTGACTTTTGCCACCCTCACAGTCACTCTCTCACACACTGCCTGTACGAGTCGTTCAGCGGTGATGCCGGGCCACTGATGCCAACAATGTTCCCCAAGACAACTGGGACGGCACTTTAGTTTCCATTTTCCACTTGATCAGTGTTCTTAAGCTGCTTTTAGACATGCACTGAAGTCCAGACATTTTCCTAAAGGGGGCCATCTGTGAGACAAGAATCCTTAAATGTTCCACTGAACATTTTCTGGTATTTTCTTGCCAGTCTGCTTTTAAATTTTCCGTAAAATATCAGAGAGCCCATGTGAGAATACGGCAAGAAAATCTCTGGAAGATTAATGGCGAGCAATAGGGTGCTCAACCGAGGCGCCACCCCTCGGCTGACTGTTCCGTTAATGTTCCTGCTCTAGTGAACGTGACCAGCTTGAGCAATCTCCTGCTTGTTTTTCATAATGTGAACATCAAACCGCAGAACATGTCCGGACCCAATTTTCTAGACATATTCTGGAGTTTATGTCTGAGAAACGGCTTTAAAGAGACCACACTGTAAAATAAAGCAGTCAAACCACAATCACTGAGTTGTTATATTATCAATCAGATTGATACTTTATGAATTGCATATTGCCCTTATAGATTTATGCTTTACAGATGTAGAGTATAATATTTGTTTATCATAGAAATCACCATCCAGCATTTCTACTACCATAATCCTTGTAACTAAGCAACACCTTTTCTGTTCACCAGTCACCACCTCCAGCTACTGTACAGCAGGGGTACATCATCCAATGTTCCCGACTGCATTCCACACTTCCTACCAACCCTCACTTCCCCTTTCCAGGAGCCAGAATAGATTCACAAATAGCCCTGGGATGTGGAAAATCTTGTGTGTGCGAATACGCACGCGGCGCGTGCGTGTGCGTGCGTGTGTACATGTGTGTACGTGTGAGCAACTGTGTGAGAATGGGCTTCCTCCTTTCGCCCTCACATTCTCCTGCACCTCTACCGGCCTCTCTGGAATGTCAACCTGCACAATAACCACAGCCGCACGTCCAGTGTCAGGTCGTAACCACAGAAGAATTCAGGGGTCAGAGAGCAAATATTGATGCGGATTCATGCAAGGTATCACAGACATCCTGAATAATATGAAACATGAACACCAATAGCTGGACTCAGTAATAATAATAATAATAATAAGATTTATTTGTTTGCGTTTTGTAAAACCAATTGGACAATGGAGTCAATGGACAGTTTCTAAGAGATAATGACACATCAAGGATAAAACACACTAAGGAAAGAAACAAATATTTTAAGAGGCACTTTAAAGGTCATGATTTA
The DNA here is from genome assembly GCF_022379125.1 of Scophthalmus maximus. Taxonomy (NCBI): domain Eukaryota; kingdom Metazoa; phylum Chordata; class Actinopteri; order Pleuronectiformes; family Scophthalmidae; genus Scophthalmus; species Scophthalmus maximus. Next base: position 11,600,111 of record NC_061534.1, read on the forward strand.
ACAAACCCAAGCTACTCAGGTAGGTAATTCCAGATCTGTGATGGCCTTGAGTTGATTTTAATTCAAATCAGACACACTTAAAAACAGTAATTTAACTTCACCCTATTAGAAAAATTTACTTTTGCTTCAAACAGCATCATTGATCATCAGCTGTAGTCAGATGAACCCACCAGCATTAATTGAGAGTATTACCTTTCATTATGTTAGAAAGTGCCACCAATATTTAATGATATACATACACAATATAAAAACAGATTTTCCTGTGTAAAGCTGCAATGATTAATCAAGACGCCGATAGAGCTATAAAAAAAAAAATTGAATGCCAAAAAGAGTGTATTTTTGGCACTAAAAAATTAATATCACAGTTTCCAAGTTCTAGTCGGACAAAACTTTGAAAGGCATTTTCAAGACGTCTCTTTCGGAACCTGGGATGGCCATGTTCATTACATTACATAACATCAAAATAATAAACAGATTAATCAATGAAAAATAATCTAATTGCACTAATTATTTATTATTTTTAAACTATTTTAAAGACCAACTGCAAGATATTACTTTTTCCCTATCAAATGTTATATTTACGGAGAGTAAAAATTTATGGCCACAACATAAAAATTCACTGGGACTTCGGACGATATTACAAGCGGCTGATTTGTAAATGGAGGGCATCCGAGCAGCAGGGTTAGGGTGAGAGCCGGGACAGAGAGGGAGAAAGTGGCTAGTCACTGAGGAGACATCCGGTCTGTGAGCTGGACAAAGCCGTCCAGCAGGAGAACAAAGCAGGAGCCTGGAGCTGAGATATTACAGACTGGTCGGCCCTCTGTCTGGAAGTGTACGTGCCGCAGAGCAGGGCTCCAGTCGAGAGGGGACACTGGGGGCGGAGTGGGCTGTTTTGGTGGCCTGTCTATCAGCTGTCTGTTTGTCTGAGACCTTCGTTCCACTCACAGTATTGATTCACACACATTTTACCACTCCTGTGTGTTTCTGCTCTCCTCACACTCACTCGTCTGTCTGCTTCATGTCTTTTCTAACATCGTTTTACCTCGTCTCCCTCTGCGTCTTCCCATTTTTCGTTTCCCTTCTCCTACCCTCATCTGACCACCATCGTTACGCTGCATCCTACTCCCTCCTCCCCTCCACCCTTCAAATGTTGGTGGGCAGTAGAACAATATCCAGGGGGTCATGGTGACCGGCAGCCCCCTCCCTGTGGTCTCTTCCTGCTATTGTCCCTGGTCCTACTGCTGCTTGGCTCCTGCACTCCATCAACCCCACACGTACTGACTTAATCACCACTGAACACTGTTATACTCTGGGCTCAAGCATGGGAGAAACACTGGACACATGCATGAAATCAGGACACCATGGGAAATGTGTCACTTATCCCACAGAGCTATCTGTCAATTGTGCCACATGAATGACAGCCAGAATACGTAAATATGTACAGAAAGACGAGGTTAATCAAATTGACTAACTTAATTACTGTCCCCTTTTTCCTTTTTCTCTGGTATATTACGGGTGTGGTAAATCCCAAGAAACAATCATGACATAATTAAAGAGGCAACAGACAACTTACGTGCGGTTCCAGGTGGTATTATTGTTTGGTCGCTGTTGTAAAGACGCGGCAGTCGCAAGATGCCAGTACAGACGCAGGTACTTTTCTTCGGAGCTCCCGAGGAAGTTGTGAACACCACTTACTACCAGCCTGGATACTGTCCTAAGCAGAAAACAACTGTAAAAATCCCAATTAGAACATATAACCATGAGTTAAACATCCAGTAGTTTTGTTAAGTTGGCTGCTTGTGTTACTCACTGATCTTGTTGAGAGAAGACACGCTGTATATTGTTTTTGAAGCTTCTCAAATCCCAGGGCTCTCTCTCCACAGAGTGAATGCCTGTCCGAGGTTCCCTCTTGTTTTATCTCTTCTTATATCACTCTCCTTCTTCGCCTGCTTTTGTTCTTCCGTGATAAGGATTCTTTTTCTCTTGGGAGGTTGAGTTGTTTTTGTCCATTCGGCTCTTCCACCGTCTACCATTCCATCAATGGGGATAAATACCAGGAGGACGCAATTCTCCTCCATGTTTTGGTTACGCAATTGGTCATTTGTGTCATAAATAGTTGTAATTTTCCTCAAAATACACAGGTAAAAGCAAGGCTTATACGGGACCAATTTATCGCCATTACACTGTTTAATCAGTTTTAACATCATAATGACAAGTTTAAGCCAGGAAGTCCCTAGCCTCTGTTTGTGGTCGGTCAGTCGCCTGTGACTGCTACTGTACCCATAGAGTCAATTTATGTTTGTAAAATAGAAGTAAAATCACCCCCCGTCCCCACAAGAATAGTGGGTCTTTGCAAAAATTATAATGCAAACCAGACCACAAAGCATCAGGCCTGATCCTCCAGAGAAGCAGTGACTGTCAATGTGATGTAACACAGAGAGCACATTTCTCCATCATCAAGAGTGATGGCTAGAACAGAGCTGTAAGCCCACGAAACCTGCTGCTGCAGCCATGGTTGTTGCATGATTACATTTCTATAGGGGACTATAGTCCCCCCCCCCCCATTTTTTTTTCTCTCCGACATGATGATCCAACAATGGCTCTGTCTCCTGTAGCCTCACCCCTGCCCTAAATTCTTTGATGTACCTGTCTGTCGGTGCTCGACTGTGGCCCAAGCCTCAGATCACTTATTAAAGGAGACACGGATGTCAAGACCTCATCTCTTTGCCTATTATCACCCATCACACGCTATACCTGACTGTGTCAGCTCTAAATCTCTTCTTTCGTTGCTCTTTGCAGGCTTTGGCTGCAGAGTCAGTTACACGAAAGGCCTTAAGAAGGAATCATGAAACACGGAGCAAATCCTTTACTCTATGGATTTGACATAAAAAACAATTTGAGAAGTCCTAAATGTTAACCTGATTTATAACACGAGCGAGCTAGACACAGCATGTCCGGGATCGTTACTGCAGTACATGAATGTGACGGTTCCAATATGATTTATTATTTTCTGTCATTTAATTCTCAGGGAATTCACCTTTAAAAGAAGCTTTTTAAATATAATTTCTAAGTTATTTTAAACACATTTCAGATATGTGTTTTAAAAATCAGAGCAATCACAGAAGAAATGTTTTGATTTCTATTGGGCACAGAATCAGACATTACAGTTTTCAAGTAAATTCCCAATAGCACACCAAAATGTCAACGATGCAAAATGCTAATATTTGCTAAAGAGTACAGTATTTTCTCTTGGTATATAGTGTTAATCTTTGATAGTCTGCCACTGGGGTGCCCTCATTAAGGATCCGTTAAGAGTCAGCAAAAGAGAATTATCCCACAAATGATCACTTTGCAGCTCCTGTCAGCTGCACACACCTGATTTTTTAAAGAATTATTTTTCGTCAGCAGCAGGGAGATACTTCATTTTACAAAATGAGCATCATGCTGTATTGGAGAAAACTTGAGACTAGTGATTGAGACCATTCACTCCTCACGGAAAATGTTTACAGTCGTTATAAATCAAGTGAGAAGTAGTCATTTTCTTAGACTTCTATAGAAACGGACCAGTGGAGTCGGCCTCTGCTGGTCATTCCAGAGAATACAGGCTTCAGTTACTTCCGCGTTCGCTTCACATTCCAGACCCGCCGTCCATTTTTATACAGTCTGTGGTTCACAGTTGGTTGTTCCTGCTTCTCCTCGTGCCAAAATTTTCCTCTCTTGATATATAACAGTCACAGTTATAGATTTTTGTGTCTTTATGTAATAATACATGAAATGCATTTTAGTTACAAAACTCCAACACATAAAGCAGAATAGTTCAACTTAATCTCGACACAGACACTAGAAGAAGCATTATTCATCCAGACTTGGTTTGTGGGCAAAGTGTCCAGATGTATGCGTTTCTGCCTCCCTCTAGGTCTTTTACGTGCTCACTATCTTGTATTTACAGTCTCTTGTCGTCGCACTTGCTCTCTCACCTCTGCTCTCAACAACCTGTCCTGTAATGCCACCCCTGGGGCAGTTTTAATATTTATTGCTTTTGGCCAAAGGCCCTAGCAACATAAATAAACCGAGAGAAACAATGGGCCGGCTGAATGAGCATCATGGCAGAATTGTTGCACACTAGAAGGGACAGGAAGACGCGCACTTCACTTTCTATGCAATTGCAGAGAAAGTTCTGTAATCATTATTCTCCGTTTCTATTCTTCACATTTCCATCCCCGTTCGCTTTTCTCATTTCCTGACTTTCCTTCCTTGTTACTTATACCCACTTTCACACTAAAGCAGCGTCATTGTTATGAATGGATCAACAATGGTATCTGACCCAGGTCTGTGACCCTTATGGCTAAATTCTCGGAAAAATTAAACCCCTTTTAGACGCTACGGGGCGTTAAGTCATGAAATTAGCTCTTTAGGGGTTCAGTCAGCCATTCAAAAGCAAAATGATACTTTCCTGTCAGAGAAGGAAGGTATTCTGTCGTTGCTCATAGCGAGGTGGCTACGTGGTGTAGTTGTTTTAAGGACACATCCTCTCTGTTAGCATCCCAGGTAGCCTCTCCCAGTGACCTGTGATTTTTCCTGGAATGCTGCAGGGTATGTCAACTTCCTCTCAAGGCAGACACTCACACCCAAGCACATAACACAATGTGCACACAAACACACACCTCAATCAGGTTTGTAACATTTAAGCTTGACAACAAATGAATACGATTTATGAGCTGTTTCTTCCTCATGAAAGAAACTAAAACCGATTGAAGTAGGGATGAAAGTTTTGAGCTGTTGAGATGCACGTGCAGTTATAGTCCATGCAAAGAAAATCTGAAAAGAGAGATCTGAAAACCTAAAAGCTACAGTCAAAGGATTTTATTTTGACGTTTCAAGGTTCTTCAGACTTCTGATAAATACACATAATCCATGTTAACCAACTCATGCAAAACCGTTATCAGCAATGAAAATATCATAAGCTGTTTTTCAGACATGAACTCAGCTAAATTTCTGGAAAATTGGGTCGGGATATTTCCCGGGGTTTGCCATTTACAAACGACGAACGTAGCTGGAGATTGTCCAAGTCAGAAGCGTTCAACACAGCATGCAAAGAGATTTTCCTGACTCAATCCTATTTCCAGAGATTTTACTAGGACATTGACAGGAAAAGCTCTGGCAAATGTCCTCAAGAAGAGTTCAGGAAAATGTCTGGCTATATAAAATATTATAATAAGTATATAAAAATATAGTGAACAAGGTTAAATAAACCTATGTAGCGTATATACAAAATACATAAGATAAACATATCACAAAAAAATCAGGTCACTAATAGTTGGTATTCCACAGAAGGCTCAGGCTAGATAGCTGTCATACATACTAACTATTGAGGGTGCATTTAATTATCTGTTTATCAAGGGAAAGTCAGGGCAATGCTACAGATAAAGAAGAAAACACACAATCCAGTCGGAACATATTCAATAGGACATATGAAAAAAAATCCATGTCAATAGCACTAGCTCCTTTAGCATAGGCTTGTGTCAAAACAAACGATTAATGCTTTAGATTGAATCTGCTCACTACTGAGCCAGGCTTCACGGTCGACTGCCTGTTCCACGCAGCTGCGTTTTTCTCAAATTAACCTTCGCGACTCTCAGCCCCCTCAACACATGCAAAGCTTCTCCTTGACAGTTGCTGTCATTTTTGATTCCGCTCTTCAAACCTCACGTCACTCACAGTTTACATCAGAGCCGTCTATTTAAAAAAAAAAATTTGAAATGATGTGGCTCATTTTGCTCTTCCAGACTGCGACAACAACAAGTCTCCTCTGTGATTTGTCCTCCAGACACCAGAACCCCGTGTGGCGCTGGCCAATCAAATCAGTGCCAGCTTTCGATAACTTTGTGCTGTGAACTGGCTGATTGTTGTGTTCCGCTTGTGATTGCGGCCGTCTCAGATTTCAAACTTCATATGGTCATTGTGTTAATAACCACTGTGCAGTGTTTTGCTTGTGGATCTTTTACTAAAACCGGACCCTGGATAACACTTTATTTACATGCAGCCCCCGTCCCCAGCATTTTATGTACACTTTTTTTCTTTTTCTCTCTCGGTCTCATCGGTCTTTACACATCCAGCCAACCCCCCCCGACCTCCTTGTCACGTCCACAGGTTTTGCTCTGCCTGCCTCGGGGTGAGAGGTCTTCTGTCTGTGGACCGGCACAGCACAGGCCTCTCTTTGATGTCCCCCGCACTGGCTGCTACCTGCAGATAGCACATTCACACTGACACAAACACACACACGGCATCTCTCGTTTCCTGTCGCCATGTTTCTGTTGGATGCATTATAAACTGTACACACACACACACACGTATAGTCTCTCTTTGCATACTTCTATGGATAAAGTTTTGATTTAAGCGAAGTATTTTTTATTTACAGCAAAAAAATGCAATCTGATCAAGCAATGGAAAAATATTACAACTAACTATAAGCGGGGGTGTGTGTGTGTGTGTGTGTGTGTGTGTCACTCTCTCTCTCTCTCTCTCTCTCATCTGGTTGCCATTTGAAGACAGAATTACAGCTAATGATATCCTAGAGGAAAACTACAGTAGCCAAACATGCAACAGTTCCTCTGTTTCATTCTCTACCTCATTTTTCTCACTGTCAGACTCTTCTAGTGGCGAGAAGTTGAAGTCTGGAAAAAAGCCGAATTTCACGGATATTAATACTTTTGGGTTCATATGGGAAACCTTTTAAAATTGCTTTGGTCAGATTAAAGCTTTGAGCTAACAGACAGTTTAAGTGCATATGTGTCTGCCTTTTTTTTGTACGTCACTGTGCCAGTGTGTCCCCCGGATGGACACAAAACACACGCACGCACACACACACGCACATACACACGCACATACACTTTCTGCCTCCCACATCTGGATTCAATGAGACTCCAAAGATCCCCCAGCAGCCTCTCTAAAAGAGAAGTAGGTTAAAGCAGCAGTATCAAATATCAGCCTCTCTCTCTAACTCATTTGAATATCTACTGTATGTGTTTTTGGATGTCTGAAGCGTGTTTGTGCAAATATTATAGAAATCTTAAGACACTTCCTGCAACTAAAAATATTAGTGGGACTTTTAGTTTTGTGTGTTTGTGTTCATGCAAAGCAGTGACAGTGCAGCCCAGACTGGTCCCCAACAACAGACTCAAACACCACTAACTTATCGTAGCATCTACGCAACAGTTATTTCAAACTGTACGAAAAGAGCCACACAAGTACGGTGAAGTACCCATTTTAATTCTTCACTGGTAATGAGACAAGATGCGCTTCTGTACAAGGAAAGACTTCTGTATGAAGAGCAAACAGCTGTGGTTCCTCTTTACAGACTGTGATTACCTTTCCTTCACAGTGCATGGGTTCAAGAGTTTGGGGACATTTAACGGATACTTTCCATAGTGATATAAACTGCTGGACATGTCAGCAGCTGTCTCTGACGCCATGAATTGTCTCCAACAGGTTTTCCCACCCCTTCCTAACGAGGCCGAGATCGCACACACCAAAAAGCTCTTCCGACGCAGGAGGAATGACCGACGGTAACACACACACACACACACACACACACACACACACACACACACACACACACACACACACACACACACACACACACACACACACACACAGGGGGGAATGTTTTTTCTGTGTTTGATGTCAGAAGTCTGTGCACAGCCAGTCCCATAGCCTTAACATCTCTCCCCGGCCAAAGCAGTGTCAAGACAGGAATGTAGGCTCCACACTTCTCTGCAGACAGAAAAAAGAGGAGAGAAAAAACATTGAGGAGACGTTCAAGGTTTTACATTTCATAGGTCAAACGTCCTCTCCTTTTGTGAATATTTATTTCCTTGTCTTGTCAATGTGGCACTAAATCTTAAAGTAAAATGATGAAATTGTATACACTCCGAAATGTCATTTTGCCCAGCCCCAACTTCATTGAAACCAGGTCCTTAAGAGAAAAAAAGTCTCTCTCTCTCTCGTACCCTGATGTCACTGGAAAACTGTTCTTCAGTTGCTAAGAGACCAGCAAAGAGAAAATATTTGGGCTGTATTTGCGGTTAAAAAGAGGAAATTCTAGCTATACAAAATGGATAAAAGCACTTTCATCCTTGTTTTTAAGTACAGAGTGTAATTGGTTCTGTCCAGAGCTATTGTGTTTATGTGTGATGGGTGCAGGGCACGCCGAGCAAAAGGAAAAGAACAAAAATATACATTTGGGCCAACCATAGTTTTCTTAGGTTTTAATCTATTTGTTTTTGTGAACTGGAAATATTAACAAGAGTCCATCCTGTTTTCCCATCCACTCTGCTTCCAAGCACATTTCGTCGGGACTTTACAGCTTGTTTTTATGGGATAATTACAGTGACAAGAAAAAGTATGTGAACCCTGTGGAGTGATTCGCTATTTGCAATAATTGGTCATAAAATGTGATCGGATCTACATTAAAGTCTAAATGAGATATTAACAATCAAAATATTAAGTACAAACAATCACAATTATTTTGTGTTCACAATGCTGGTGGAAAAAATGTGTGAACCCTTGGATTCAGTAACTGGTCAAAACCAGAAATAACCCCAAACAAGCGATTTCTCAGACCGTCACAATGTTCAGGAGGAATTTTGAACCTTTCTTCCTACAAAACAGCCTCAGTTCAGCAATATTCTGGTCATTGTCCTGCTGCATCACCCAACTTCTACTGATCTTCAGCTGGTGAACAGCCACCTTGATAAACTTACAAATTTATTTTCCCCACAATGATGTTCAGTTGTTCAGGATCATAGGGCAGCAAAGCAGCCCCAAATCATTGCACATGCATTTACACATGCATTAATATGTGCTTTGATTCATGTGTTATTATATCCCTGGTCAAATGAATACAATGCTAATTTGAAATCCAGGGAAATTCCATCTTAAAAGAAAGTACTGACTTGTATGACCTTCCCTCCGTAGTTACTCCAGCCCGACCCTTTTTGCATCTTTGGGAACAACTGAAAAAGCCAAGGGATCGTAAAGGGATGGTTCGGATTATTTGAAGTGCGGTTGTATGAGGTAGTTATCCATCGGTGGTTTATTATGTGAAGTAGATTTGGCTCGGCGTGCTCATAGAGTACCGGCACAGAAGTTGAGCCATGTGCTGCTGTGGATGGGGCCAGCAGCAAAGTTGTTGTTTTTTTTAATTGCCAACCCAAAAAAAAAACTTTTGAAGGTTTATTCCTATACTTGGAATTGAACGTTTGAATTTATTATTTATTCTAAAACTGTCAATCACAAGAAATGAGAAATACAATTTAGTCCAATTTAGTGGTTCTGAAATTTGAACACTTGAGCTGACAATGTCTCAACTAGTTTTTTTCTCTCCACACATTTAACTTGTGTGGCGAATACACCCTGTTAACGGTTTTGATACTGACGTCTCACTCGGCTGTAATGTGAACACAACACTAGCTTTGGTTTAGCATTCATCTATCGTTTGGCGATGTTTCAGGGCTACACGCAGCCTCCCGTCTCCTTACACTGTAGACAGGCACGGCACAGGCTAGACAAATATATTTGCAGCAACTGAGAAAGCGAGATGATGTTTAGGATGAGGCAGAGGATAAGAAGACATGGTCAGACATTTAAAGGGGAGAGTACAACTGTAGAAGCAGACTTACACGAACTGGCCTAGAAAGCGAAATGACTGTTCGCACTAAGCACACGTCAACAACCGCCTAAATCATTCATTGTTGTGCTTCGAGCTATCTCAGCATGAATCCTGGTTTTCTTTTTAACAGTATGCAACAATTACACAGAGAGAAGGGGGCGGACAACAGTGAGGAGAGTAGAATAGAATAAAAGTTTATTGTTCATAAAAGCAAAAAAATATCGCCTTTGGTCCATCTGGCAGTTCATAAAAAATACATAAACTCACTGAACACTTTATTAGGAACACAAAAGTAATGCTGGGTAGGGCCTCCCTCTGCTCTCAGAACGGCCTCAGTTCCTCCTGGCACGGATTCCGCGAGATGTGGAAACTGTCCTCGGAGATTCTGCTCCGTGTTGACACGATTACATCACATCGTTTCTGCAGATTAAAGCTCCCAATCTGTCATTGTACCACATCCCAGAGGTGTTTTCAGCGAGTATCAGTGATTATTTGAATGAGCAAGTGTGGAAACAGGTTATTGTATTAGAAAATGTCCTCCACAGCTATAATTACTCCATATTGTCCTTTCTGAAGATTAGTGTGTTTGCTCATCAAACACATTAACGTCACATGTTTGTTCATAAAACATTGTAATCCTCTTATGTCGATATTCTCCTGCATTCAGGCTCCCTGACAGAAAACAACCAGTCGCCTGGGGCAATAAATATTCATTGCATCGACAAACCACAAAAAGTGAACTTGCTGGAATCACATGATGAAATGTGGAAGTAAATATTATAAAATATTGATCCTTCGACTGTAGGTGCAAAACATGAGGGTAGAGGTCGTATTGGGAAAAGAAAGAGAAACACAGAATGTAAGAGTGAGGAAAGGAAAAGTGTAGGCTGGCTGTGGCAGGGAGGAAAAGAAAGGGGAGGTGGTGCATGTGTTTCTACTTTAGTAGGCACGTCAAGCAGGGCTGAAATTAGTTGTGATTTACTGGAATGTGCTGCTTACTGCTTTCTGCTCCAAAACAAAAAAAGGGGGAAAAAGGAGCTAATATGCTCTTTATCCCTCCCTTTTTTTCTCTTTGTAAATTGAGGGGCATTTACACATGTAGACTTTATTTTGACGTCTGTTTACAAGAAGTGCACATTTTCCAATTGAAGAAAGATTATTTCAACAACAAACATCTGCCTGATTGAGCGTCCAGTTTCCGCATGTTATAAAAGGATAAGTTGGAACCAAGCTGAAAAAGAACTTCAAACTGCTGAGAGCTGAAATGTTTGACCACACGAGCACCAGTTCCACTTCTTGTCCTGTGGTCGAGAAGATGTGTGCTGTGTGTGCACGCATGCATATGCACTTGAGTAAACAGGCACCTAATAATTCATCTGCGTATGAAAACGTCTGTCTTTCTACCACTCATTAGTCAATGACGAGAACGGTATAGAATTACAGTATAACTGAAGCTGCTTTCACACATGCACTGAAGTCCGGACATTTTCCTGAACTTTTCTGGAGGGGCTGTATGAGAATCTTATGTCCGCAAACTCTGGATGTTTGCATGAAGTCTTCCTGCCAGCCCCTAGAAACATTTCCAGAAACTGTCAGTGAGACCATGTGAGAATACAGCAGGAAAATCTCCAGAAAAATCACTGCTTTCTGTAACGTAATTATGTTCATGCCCTGCCTCCTGCTGCTCTACCCAGCCGCCACAGAATGTTCTGGACATTGTCCTGCTGTTGGGAACGCGTCTGACACTCGGACAATCTCCCGCTGCGTCTGTCCCATGTGAACAGCAAAGTCAGGAAAATGTCCAAACCCCAATTCTGAAAACAGCTCGGCTGTCACACTGGCGAGGTTCCCCAACACATTAGAACAAAGCGTTGTAACTGTTGTGCCCATTTTCATTATTAAGGATCAGAAAGTTGATCAATGATGATGTCAAAATACCAGTAATTTGGTCAGTACATACCGAACCAAAAAGTAAAGCGACCAAAAGTGTTTCATCCTTTTGTTAGAATGCCGTTATCATTTGTATACTGTCTTTTGGTTGTGTCTCCTACTCCTAAATTATTATTTTAAATTAATTTAATATATGCACCTATTGATTAAAATACACTGCTGTGCAGTCTGCAGAACCAATAACGCGAGTGAAATTGGCATTTTCTGCAGCTAGCTCTAGAAAACTGTACATAGCTGAACTGTGTGTATATTAGTATGTACGATGTGTCTCCATTGTGAATGCAAGTACCAGTTCACGTTTGAGAAATGGTGTGTGCATGGGTATTTGTGTATATGCATCGTTTATACACGTGTCCCTGAGGTCTGCATGTTTTTCTGCAGCTGCGATGAACAGTTTCTGCCTTTTACCCTCTGGGCATGATGACTCACACTTATCGACTGTAATCTCCAATTTATTCATGCATGCATGTGTGCACAAACAGTCACTATTTTTCAGTAAGTTCGACTTTTCTTTATTTTAAAACTCGTGAAAATGTCTAAACATTGGTCAAGAGTGATGCAAATGTTCAGTCGGGCAGTCGCAATCCCACAGTTCATTAAACCAGAGTGTTGTGGCTTGTATGAAGCTCGGGCCGTGTTATTGACTGTCCAGCCTACAGCCCCCCTCCGCGGGCAAATCGATTCTCCAGTCTGGGTCAACCAATGACCATTGGTCCACGAATCCTCCGTCCACATACATGTACACTCACAGCAACCGACATGATTGATCATCAGCAGCCTCCCTTTTCCCACGATCATATCTGCCGATTCATTTCACCTTGTTAGTTCCCATAGCATCCTTCAAGTCCTTTACTTCTGTGCATGTTGATTGAAAGACATAGTTATGAACCTGTAGTTTTTGTGTTTGCTTCCCTCCTTTGCTTGGCACAAACCCCTCCAACCTTTTTCTTCTATATTCTGCGGTGTCTCCTGTAATCTACAACCCCCCTCCCGCCGTTTTTCCACAAATTGTTCTGCCACTTTCCTCTTCCACGCGTCATCTGTCCCTCCTTGTCCTCCTCCATTCCTCCATCCTTCCAATCACCTGCATTGTGGCATACCCTCCTCTCCTGCTTGTAGAGCGGTTGATCATTTCACCCGAGACCAGTTAACCATACTTCTGCCCACTGGCCCCGGGGGAAGGCGACATGTCTCAGCCAGGTTAGTGACATAATGAGCCCAGGCCCAGAGCACCAAATGGAAACTCTGGAGAATGTCCGGACCCAGCTTTCATATCTGAAAATTGTATTTGATTCATTCTCCTCTCCAAAGCCTCAGCATCTAAAGAGCAACTGGAAATCGGTGTGAAAAGAAAGAAGAACTCCTGGTGTGGGGGTTTTTCTCCATCAGATTTGTGATTATTCTGATATAAAAAGTAGGTAGGATGAAAATTTTAAAAAAAGAATTCCGGCCAAGCAACATCAAACATTTAATTCAACTGTGATTCATGTCATCAGAGTCATCATCTGAACCCAAAAAAAAGAGTGTTTACTCATTTGATACAACAGTCGATCACGCCAGACAAGATCTGTTAAAGTAACGAGATATTGTGAGATGAAATTTCATTAGCGGCCCCATCATTTATCCTTAATGCAAACATCTCCCTGGCACTAATGTGACTGATATATGGTCAATCCGAGCAATACTCCAGCTACAGCAGAGCAGTCATTAAATAAGATTAACATTTTATTACTGTCTCACTTTCACCTCCCTGCATCACCAGTGGAGACAGTCTTATTAGAGTGGATCCTAAACCAACAGCTACAGTAGAGAGCAAATTAATCATCAGATGAGCCAAGGTGTTTGTCCCGGGAGGGGGGATGTATATTCCTCAACTCCAGACTGTCTCCCTGAGACGTCTGCAGCTTTAAAAGATTATGAAATCTCACTCTGTGCAGTCACATTCAATGAAATCTCTCTGAAACTATTCCTGTCAGTCAGATTTAAGCTGTTACACTGAATATAAAGATTAGATAAAACCTTGATAAGCAGCCATGTAATAATCAGAAGTTTGCTGTAGAGAAAATAAAAAATAAATATGAACGTGCTAAAAGCAGCGCCTGACAAGAGGGTGCACTTTAACCAATAGGTGTTTCCATTCTGTTGTTTTCGTGAACATTTTCAATTGGAAATGCCAGAAACATCAAAATATGGAAAAAAATATATATTACGCTTTGCTGAAGAGGGAAAGTTGGTGTATTCATTAAAGCAAAATGTGACAATGGAACCAGATTCGATCCTAACTGGACTTAAATGTCCCGTGTGGATACTCTTTTTTATTACGTCATCATATTGCGCCCTGCAATGCTGTAATGGCCTCTGACAGGAAAGTTAGTTGAGCTGTGTGATTATAGAAGTTGTTTCGGGCTGATGCAGAGCTGACTCTGAAAGATGCTGTGAATATTTGCAAAGTGCTGGAGCCAGACAGACTGCTGAGTACATGAGAGTCCAAAGATGAACAGTCTCCCAACCTCCCCAAGAGAGTGGAGCCGAGAGGCCGAGCGAGAAATAAACCAAATGGATAATCACAAAAAAAGACAAAAAATATACTCTGCTTTTGCCAACACACACACACATACAGAGAAATCAAAAGGGGCTTCAGCTCATGATCATTGTCATTACCAATCAATCTGCTGTTAGTCTATCAAATGTAAAAATAAAACGGCAAAATGATCTTCATAATTTCCTCATGTAAGAGTCCACATTCCAAAGTTAATCAGTTTACACAGATATAAAGCAGAAAAACAGCAAATCATCAATCTTAACTAATAAATACATTAAATCCATCAAATCCAAATAGTTGCAGATTAATCGTCTACTTGTAGACTAATCATTACAGCTCAAAAACTAACAACTTCATTTTTTAAGGTGCATTTGTGATATGTTCCTTTCATTTGTTGAAGACTAACATTTACACCATAGACAAGTGTCTTCACCCGCTTTGTAATACAGAAGTACAGTTGACAAACATATTGTAGGCGACTGGAGTTATACACTGGTTTGTCTCCAAGTTCATCCACCATTTCCACCGAGCCTTAGGGACTCAAATGTTCGTTGAGCCCTTGTCCACTTTTTACCACTTCTTTTTCTCCAAAGGTCAGTTTTGCTGATATATGAAAATGTGTCCATGCTGTAGTCTGTCTAAATTACTGCATTAAATGAACTATTGATAAACTTTCCTTTTTGTTCAAATGAACCTGTCTGCAAAATTATCTTTTGAGGTAGAGGTTTTATTCTCCCTTTGGGAAAAGATCAAATAGTTTGTGATTTTGTCTGGCTCTGTCATTATTATTTTCATTATTTTTTTGTCTGGTAATCAAGCTATTGAAGGTTTGCTGAATTAAAAAAGTGCAAGGAAAGGCTTTGTGAGGGTTGATGTAACCCACATTACAGTTATTGGCAATGACATACTTTCTCTGCTCGTCAATCCAGCCTCCCACAAGGCTTATAGAGTCTGATGAATGACACATACTTAGCTTTTTTTTGTTTTTGTCTTTTCTTTGTACTGTCTCTTTTCTGTTATCCTCATCCTCTGTGGACGTATTACTGATGTACAATAGGCCGACGTGGCTTAAAACTGTGGCTTTGTGTGATTTTACAATGTATGCATCTGTACATGCACAAATGCCATGTCTGTGCTGCATACATTCTAATCACTAGGATTAATTTCAAACATATGATCTGGACTTTTTGTGTCTGTACACAACTTTCAGCATTCATGCTGTTACAGTTGTTTTTTAGTTTAGTATTTGTTAGGCAGCTCGTATTAACTTTGGCATCTATAGCTACTTTACATCTGCAGTTGCTAAGGAGGTTAATGAAGTCTGGTCAACTGGAGCAGGGCATATGTATCTGCAGAAGCTATACGTGAGAATGCAAATATCCTTAAATGTTGCCCCGCGCATTTTCCGGATCTTTTCCCACCAGTCCCCTAGTCAAGTTTCCCAAAACATGCCATAGTGAGCCCATGTAAGAATCCAGCAGGAATAATCTCCCAAAAAATTCACAGCGAGCGAGCGTGTGAACAAAAACACTGCCGTCCGCAGTGGAATTATCGTCATGTCCTGCCTCGTGCGTGCTTTACCCAGACGTCACTGGATATTCTGGAAATGTTCCTGCTGTTGTTACATGTTGGACAGACTGTCAACAGTCGGTTCTCATAGTCAAAATGTTGGATGCAGGTGTAAAGACATGACGGGGGCTGAATTCATATTGTAACTGGGTCAGAGCTTCAGAGGATTGTGGTCAGAGAAAAGACAAAATGAACCGACAAATCATTAATATGTGAGAGCAATGAAAGCTATCCTGTCTGGTTCAAAATGACAGAGGTGTTAAATCCTCCATTTACTTTGTTACTTTATGTCCTCCATATACTGTTGTTGCTGTTTTTTTGTTATTTTAAATAACGGCAGACATTCATACACACATTGCAAAATTTCAAGGTGTAAAATGCAATTTTGGAGTCAATTTGTATCTGAACAAAGGTGAGATGGTTGCTGCTTGTTGAGTTTGTGATAGTTCACAGGCTGAGGCCAATAATTGGTTGCCTCCTCAGTGCCAGGGTGACTAATCCAGCGGACCATATGTCAGCGGCTTGTCAAGCCCAGAGCCAGTGCAGCAAAAAGGACAGAGCAATGCAGGACAGGAAAACACAGACGCACGGGGCATCCACATGTAAGCAGGCGTTGGGCTTTAGAAAATGTATCTATTTAAATATTGCGTCAGTAGATGATAGGTTACCGTTTGTTGCTGGCTGTGAATTGTGATAGTGGTATTTACAGAAAAGCACTGGTTAGTCACTATGACTAGATAAAGATAAAGAAGATAAACAGAAAATGGACCATTAAGTTTTAGTGAGTTTTAGGAGGGAGCCACTGAGGTCATGGTGCCACTGAGAGGTGGTCAGAGTGACGCAGAGCAGTTTAAGGTACAAGTCTGCTGCTGCTGCTACAGTACATCACGATGAAGCTAACTGAAAACTGCTCTGATTCCAGGAGACAGCAGCGGCCTCAGGGAGGAGGAGGAGGAGGAGGAGGAGGAGGAGGAGGAGGAGGAGGAGGAGGAGGAGGAGGGGGGAAGAACCAGCCTCAGCAGATACAGCAACAATCGCCGCAGCACCAGAGGGATCAAACCCAACAGCAGGCTCCCAACCAACAGCAGCAGAATATAACAGAACTGGGAGATAACAGAAACAACAGTGCTGACCGGCCGCCCCGCCTGTACCAAGGAGGACATGGGCAGCGCCAAGGAGGACCCCCTCACTACGGGTACAGCCAGAACAGGCGCTGGCACCACAATCAGAAAGGTCAGGGGCACGGACAAACAAACACAACAGGTGACAGAGGAGTAACCCCGAGAACAACCAAAGAGACTGAGAATGTAAGAGCGGCTGAGGAGCAGTTCAGACCGCCTCAAGACTGCAGCCGTAAGAGTCCCGGTGAATCACCCAAATCTGAGTCAACGCCCATTACGAATACTTTCCCAGATTGGCCGGTTAATAAGGAATCTCCCAGCCCAGCGGGAAGTGGAAAGGCAAGCGAGGCCCAGTCGGAGCAGCCCAAAGTCAGCCTGCTGCAGTCGTCAAAGGAGAGGCTGAGGAGGAGACTAAAGGACAAGGTACCGGAAAGCTGCTTAGTGCCTGTCAGTCAGTATTAAGGCAATCAGGACTAATGTGCATGTGTACACATGCGCTACCATTTGGTATTACAATTACTTTAATTATGATCTCGCACACAAACACATACGCTGTCATTAATATACGAACATGTAAGCACGCACTTTTCTCACTGTGTTACTTGAGGCATTTATCTACTTAGTTAACAGATTTTTATGATGTTTTTTTGCAAATGTATTAAAAAGGGGAAAAACATCATATATCAGACAAGTGTTTAGACCATTTGAACGCCTGAACTTTAGCTCAGTTGCCTCACATTTCTCTTGATCATCAGCCAGAGAGACCATCAGCTTCTTGGAGCATCTTTCTCACCAAGGCCCTTTTCACCCCAATTGCTCAGTTTGGCTGGGCGGTCATTTCTCCAAAGAGTCCTGGGTGTCCCAATCTTCTTCCATTTAAGAATTGTGGAGGCTACTGTGATCTCGGGAACCTTCAACCTTAAATGTTTCTGTTGCCTTCTCCCGATTTGTGTGCCTCAACACAATCCCGTCTCAGAGCCCTGTAGGCAGTCCCTCAACCTCATGACTTGGTTGTTGCGCAGATATGACCTTTTTGAGTTATACGACCTTATATAGACTAGTGCCTTTTCAATTCATATCCAATCTACTGCACTACTGGTGGACTCCAGTCAGGGTGTAGAAACAGGATCACAAGAAAAGGGAGAAACCAGAGCTGAATTTTGTGTCAGAGCAAAGGTTCTAATAATAAATAAATGGTAGTGAAAGTAATGGTAGTATGAAAACAAACATACGTTTTACATAAACCGAAATATTGACCAATCAATTGTATAAATTTGAGGCTGTGGGGTGGACAAACAAAGTAATACAACCAGATTTCATCAAGACATTAGACTGGTACTAATGCTAATCTTTCTACCTGCCGTATACATTCATGCTTATGTTACTGGTGCAAAACTCTTAAGAAATAAAATGTCACCCGCAAACCATGAAATATACAATTATTGACTTTATCTTTTTTTACTGGGTCTGACTGACTGGCATCATCAGCTCCCTATCAGTAATACGCCTGAAAAATTGGTTCAGCTGTTGAAGTGAATGTCGTTTCACCACCATTCAACTGTCACTAATGTCCCGTGTCCTCTGCCGCCTCAGGAGGAGGCTCGTGTGGAGGCGTCGGGCTCTGGGTCACGGAACATGGACCGGCTGGTGGACCTCCTCAACAGCATGAGGAGCAACAGCAGCGGCGTGGAGCAGCAGCTGGCCTCTTTCATGGAGGAGGCCCAGTGCTCGGCACGGTCGGAGGAGTCCCTGACTCAGGTAGTCGGCACAATCTACGCCAAGGCCATGTCGGACCGGAGCTTTGCCGCCACGGCCGCCAAGCTCTGCGACAAGATGGCGCTGTTCATGGTGGAGGGGACCAAGTTCCGATCGCTCCTCCTCAACATGCTGCAGGTGAGAGCGCCGAGAGGGATTCGGTTTTGTCGTAGATGCAGCTGCGAGACACACACGCCGCTAAAGTCCAAACAACAGTGTTTCTGCAGGGTTCACAAAGTCTGACAATCTTACCGGCCTAGATTTATTCATTATTATGTTGCTTTTAGCACAGTATTTTTCAGCATCGTATACAAATTCCTGCTGATATAAATAACCTTATTACTTCAGCCTGATGAATTAATTTCTGTCCATTGAGGCTTGTGCTAAAATCCACATTTGCCCATTATGAGTCGGTTAGCTTCCAGTTAGCTAGTGTAGCTAGCTCAAGATTTGATGCTGCTGCCTCAAACTCCACCAAAAGGGATGAGACGGTCTCTTTCAGCAGTTAGTGTATGCAACTTCCACCCTCATAATCAGTTTTGCAAACATTCAAAACAGCAGTTACGACTAATTCGAATGAATCTTAAGCCTTTTTCATACTACAGACAGTAAACTCAATGCTTTCTAAGACTTTTCAAGACTTACAATTATCATGAAACCAGATGCCTGTTTAAAAGCTCACAGTAAGATATTGGCACTTGATAACACAGTAGATGTTTTTGGTAAAACCATTAATTGTTTATACGACATACTGTGTTTCGTTTTACAAGAAGCCCGTCCAGGTGGAAGCCAACTGTGTGTGTGAAGTTGTAAATGTCATTGGGCAAAGAAGCAAACCTAAACACCCAGTGGGGAGGGAGGCAGAGACCCCCCTCACCCTCCATCCCCTCGGTGTGCGGCACTGTAGTCTCGCACCCACGATGAAAACATCCTCTTCACTGCTCCTCTCCCCCTCAGTGCCCCCCATGAGCTGTCTTACCCCAGAACGACACAGGCCAGTGCCTCGCTCCTGCCTCCCCCCCCCCCCCCCTCCCCTCCCCCTCCCCCAGTAACCACACCGCTCCTCCCTTTCACCCATCGCTCCATCCTGAGAGACAAACAAACTCGCCAGAGCGGCAGTCTAGAAGCAAGCAAATAAGACATGCACGCTGTCATCAGGTGACATTCAAAGTCTAAATGTTAACCCACCCTGCTGCCTCACCTCGTCTCCCACAGATGCTCTTCCCAGCTTCACTTTTTCGTCCTCCCTTCTGTTTTTGTTTTTCCAATATAAACACCCCTTTCTTTAGATGTTGAGATTTTTTTATCCCAGACTCAGCAGTAGTGAATCCCGTGTTAATCCTCTTTCTCCACCCCCTCCCCTCCACGTTTATTTAATCCCCTTTTATCACAGCCACATGGTCCCTTTTTTATTTCTCACTTTAATTCCCACTTCCCAGCCAGCAGTGGACCCCCTCCTCGTCTTTGACATTTTGGCTTTTTTTTGCTTTTAAAACATTTTAAATGTCATAAGTGGGCTCGTGAAGGCCATCCTTAATGATGTTGCCTCCAGACCCCTGGATCTCAATATGGGGGTAATTAGTGTGGGACCGCTCTGCTCTATTAAAAGACAGGCATCGGGGTCTGTTGTTGCTTTGATTAAACATAGCCAGACTGTTACCTATGAATTATACTCTTTATTTAGCGTGGCTGAGAAGTGGCCTTTTTTTTAATGCTGTTGGCTCCTTCTCCATCATCTACTGTACCTACCTGAGAATATCTATTTTAATAATTCTGTCTTTTTTTTGCACTTGTGTATCTCCCCCCATTTTGTTGGCTTGTCGTCAAATACCATACCAATACCAATACAATGTCCTTGGAGGTGTATGAGAGGCGTGTGTCGTTGTGTGCGTGGTATGTTTGTTTTTGACAGTGTGAGTGAATTTTCTGTTGGATCCATTCAAGGCTGCGTATTTTGTGCAATACAGTACAGTACAGTCTGTCAGTCTGTACAGTCTATCACAAACAGGCCTACAGCATCGCTGTATGACAGAGAATCTAAGCTGCTCGTGTCTCCAGTTCGCTTCAGTCCACAGTAATATTCAGAACACTTTTGGGGAAGAAGAATACCATTCAAAGCCGAGTGTGTTGCTCTGACTCTTAATAAAGCTTCAGTTTAACCTGCTGCGCAACATCTTTTACAAGTGCACATTTAGCATTAACCCATATTAATCACTTCTGCAGCTCTGAAACTGTTCACTACCCTTCACTTTCAAACCAAATTAACATATTGTCCTGCACTTTTTGCAGATAAAAGAAATTCATGAATTTGTTTAATGGGTTTTTCGGCTTTAAGTACTTTAAGCTGCTGGGTTAATACATTTGCCACCTACAAAATCTCCCCATCAGAGATATGGTAAAGATGTTAATGGTGATTACCTCCACTGCTGATGAATTTATGAAACACTTAAACACCCACCTACTTAGAACTTGAATTACATGTTTACAAAGCGTGTGTTCCAGCGTATTTTCCAAATTAAGTCATATTTTTCTCCACCCCCCACAGAGGGATTTCGCCCGTCGAGAGGAGCTCCAGCAGTCAGATGTGGAGGGTTGGTTGGGTTTCATCACCTTCTTGTGCGAGGTGTTTGGCACCATGAGGAGCAGCTCCGGAGAGCCATTCAGGGTGCTGGTGTGTCCCATCTACACCTGCCTACGAGAGGTCCGTATCCACATCTGTACCTTATTCGTCAATACGTTTGTCAATAAGCAGTCAATCAGCCCTTTAACCCTTTGAAGAGGAAAAGCATCCAGTAGCGTCTGTGTGTCTTGTCTGTTCAGATCGATGTGTGGTGCCGGCCAGTTTCCTGTATTTGGCCAGACCTAGTCTAGACTGTAGACACCACAGTGGGGTTTGGTTAGCGGCGCAAACAGTCAGGACGCCATCAGTTCCAGGAAAATACGTGACCTCAGGTTCAGTTCCCATCAGCTGGTCATGCTCTCTTACACACACACCATGGAAACCAAACAGGACAGCCGCAGCAGACACCGCGATACAGAAGTGGTTAACAGCAGATGGATTATTGAAAGGGGAAGCAATGGGGGGGAAGTGGGGGAGCCTGTGGTCGGGTTGACAGTTAGTGCACAGGAAGTTTGCTCATGGCATAACAGGTAGAAGAGAAGAGAAAAAGCGAGAGGGAGGTGACAGAATCTGGGAGTGAAAATCATTTTTGTCATTGTGTAGTTGGAGCGTCAGAAAATAAATAATTGCAGGGCTGAGGCACGTGCCAGGCAGTTTTACTGCCCAAGTCCACACCTTTGCCAGTCTGGCACTCAGTGCACGCACCCTGCGTCTGGCTAACAAACACAATTGCAGACAACTAATTCCATCCACACCCCGTCTGAGCATATGCCCAGGGCACTATCTCAGCTTGTTAAAAGGCTCGGCGACAGTGTGCAGTCAGAAATACACACAAACTCACCTCCAAATCCCGGCACCAGCAGTGTCATGTGTGGCGCTATGATGCTAAGTGTGTGAGAACACACCTGTCAACAATTTCAAAACACGTGAGTGTGTGTTTGTTTGAGGGGCCCATATGCTTGTTTGGCGATCTCGATTTCCAAAAGCCATTGTTCCTGATTCGTATCCATCTGCTGTTTTGACTATTCTGCTGTAACATGTAGTTGTCAGACTCCAGCTACAAGCAATGTGCCATAACGTCTGCTCCACTCAGTGTGTGTGTGTGTGTATTGCATATGTGCCTATCGTGTCTGGGTGTTGCTGTATGTTTTTCAGTGGCAGCAATGAGGTAACATCTGTGATGTGTTGATAAGTGTGTTTGCATGTACGTGACGGCCCTCTGATGGCGAAACTGAGTCACATAACCCACATTATAAAGTAAGATAATCATTGATAGCGTCTGCATCAGAGTAGCATTAGATAGTATTTGAAAATAGAAATAGTGTCTGTTTCATTACGATCATGAAAAAAATATCTTGTGCGGTAGAATCAGAATCGTGTTTATTGCCAAGTAGGTTTCCACATACAAGGAATTAGCTTTGAGAAAGACAGGAACTTAAAGTACAATAAAATTAAATATATAAAAGTATGTGCAATGTGACATTAAGAGATACTGTACTCACCCTGTTGTTATGAATAGACATTCTCGCTATTGTGTCTTTAATGTTGTTCTGAGAGCAAAGCGGGAACTTGTTGTCGTTGGGATAATAATGGTCTGTAGGATCTTCACCACAAGGTCCTTTCACATCACACAGTCATTTGATCCATCGTCTATATAAAAAGTTTAATAAGAATAAGACTTTTTTGTTGAGTGTAGTCTGGCCATACAGGGTTGTTTCAGCGCGTTGCCGTCGTTACACAGGTTGAGAAACTAAGTGCATAAATCTAGAACAGTGATGAGCCAAACAACATGTGCATTAAACAGTTGAAATCAAAATACTCCAATCAGAAGTACATCATTACCCAGACTGTGGTATGGAAGTACGTAATGTCACAGCCTATGGTATAAACTCAATTATATCTTACCTAGATCTGGACCTTATATTAAAGGAGACACTTTATGCTCATATTCAGGTTCATAATTTTAATTTGGGTTATTACTTGAGAAAGTTACCATACTTTAATGTTCAGTAAACATCAGTTTCCTCAGACTGTCCATTCCTGCAGCTGCTTTTTCCAGCCTCTGTCTGAAACACTTGGTTTTAGCTCCTGTCTCTTTAAGACAGGAGCCCATTCTGCTCTGATTGGTCAACCACTTGTTGGGCGCGTGCCAGACTAGCTGCTATGCATTATGAACATCAGTAACATGGTGACTCACAATTTTTCGGAAGTATCGGAGGGACTACTGATGAGGAGCTTCCTTTACTTCGCAGACCTTTTACTTACACAAAAATCATATATAATAGTAAAGGGAAAACTTAAAAAGTATCATGTCTCCCCTCTAAAAAAGACAAAAAAGGCCAAAACGTAAAACCATATTTTTATTGAAGCAAATGACCAGTATGTGGCCAACAGAGGACTTTATCAGGATATTGGTTTGCAGTTGCCCACTGCAGAAAGTCTGGCCTCACACAGTCTGCTTGTGACATCAGAGGCTCTTCACATTTTGCCTTGGTATTTCTCCATTGGAGACAATGATAATGAACTGTACATGACTTGTATCAGCACCTTGATATTCTGAGCATGGAGCAGCTGGAGGTGTGTTAGATTCTACTTTCCGTTTTGTTAATGGGCCTTTTTGTTCCCCGTTTAGTTACATACAGCAGTAATGCAACAGAAACAGAGTAATCTTATGTAATGCAACTGGTCCTGACGCTGTTGCTATGCAACTAAATGAAACCTGGTTAAAGTTGAAGTAGTCATAATCTTGATGAAACATGTTTTGTTGGTACATCCTCTCTTTTTTTTGGGCCAACAGTCTGATGTGAGGTTTCAATGTGTTTGAGTAACATAGTCGAACGGATGTAGACCAAATGAATAAGGATGTTTTCTTTTCACTCTGTGTTGTTGGGTGTGTTTCCTCTGATCAAAAGGATCACCACTGCCCTAGTTTTTTGTTTTTTTTATGTTCCTGATCAAATGGTTGTTTTTGTTTTCTTAGTGAAAAACACTGTAAAAGCAAATGACACAGAATCCCAAGGTTTCCCAATGCTGAGAGTGGAGAGCTTTGTTTCTTGATGATGTAACAAACCAGTGATCTGTCTCCGACTGTCTTCAGCGTCAGCCGAGGGTATGTGTGTAAAGCAGCCTCACAAAATGAAAGTTATACGGAGTGATGGGGTGTATGTTGTGATGCAGGAATGGTGGAGGAGCACTAATATCATATGGGCGGGGGGAGATGTTGCAACTGATAGAGGAACGATGATAGATAAGTATAGATTAGACCATTTTTAACACATTGAGCGAAAAAACTACTCTGTTGGCTCCCCAGGGAACTCATTATGAGCTAGTCCCGCTCGTCACACCGTGAACGACTAGACTCGTGTTCCCACATCAAACGGCCGCACTGTCACCACTACCGTCTGAGCACGGCGAGGAGCTGACGTCTGCACAACCGCCGGGCACTATCGATAGGTGTTATACAATTAAGCTTACGCTGTGGAAACGAGAGACACGCTCGTGCCGAACAAGGGTTTGGCAGATTTTCATCAGATGGTGGTTATCTCCATCACGGGTTCCCTTTCACTAGAAACTTTAAAATTAAACAGATTTTTTTCGCAGCAGGGTTGTTTAGCTTGTATGCAAATGCAGAGAGGAGCTGCAGGTTCCATGTTCATCACTGCGAGGAGAGATGTTCCAACACCATTTTTCCCTTCATGAAGCCGATATGGAGTACCGATCCAATACCAGTGCTGTGCATTTAAAAAAGAAAAATCTACATATATGTATATATATATAATGTATTTTAACAGCTGTTTGGAAGTCATGATTGCTATCATTGCTGTATGGCCTGGCTCAGAGAATGAATGTCATAGAACTTATCTAGTTTGACAGTCATAACTGAATCTATATATATATAACATAGTGTGCACAAAGCAGGCTTTGATATGTGATCAGCTGTGGCTTGGCAGGATGAAAGCACTGTATATGTTGTCTTCCAATAGTCAAAATGTCAATGAAGAAAATGTTTACAGTCCAGATTAGGGCTTTTTCCTTCTGAACTGATTGACGCACAAACATTTGCATTCGCTAAATCTCCCCCTGTGGCCTACTGTACACATATTTATACATCTGCTAGCCTTGTTAGCAATTGCTCACTATGCAGATCGTCCTGCTGTTAATACATGTGGATTTGTCTGTTCTTGTCTCTTTTAGCTGTTAGAGTCCACAGACATTAAGGAAGATGCAGTCCTCTGCTGCTCCATGGAGGTATGTATCCCCCAATACACACAAACAGCCCTTTGAGGTCCGTCTCAATGTGAAAATGTCCTCACTTTGCAAAATTGTCCTCATTTCCAAGGTCTAAAACTTAAACAGGTCCTTCCAAATATAGACATACGGGACACAAATAGAGAAGCAAGAGGATGAATTCTTTTAAGAACCAGGCAACAACATTGTAGAACATCATAACAGATATGTGGTTTACAAATACTAACACAATATATATTCAAATCCATGAACACAATTTTTTCTTTTAATACAAAGTTGTAGTCCCCATAATTAGTAGTGTAGTAACAGTAGAGTCCAGACCTGTTCTTCAGGCTCTGTGCTTCAGCACATTCAATTTGAAATAAATGTATAGACGCAACATTTAAATGCATTTAACAAATTATTTGTCGTCATGTGTGTGTGTATATACATGTGTCAAGATGTTTAATTGATAGAAAATGTGTCAATGAAAGGTTTACACAAAGTATAAAAAAAATATTATTTAAATGCCAAGTCTATGGCTTTAAACTGAGTATGTTTACATCACTATTGAAGATTATGGAGGTTCTGGACTGCATCTTTTAATTTTGTGTTCAAACTATCTCTGCCATTCTCCTCAGAGTTATGAATAATAGTTTTGCAGGTGAATGTTTGTTTAAAATCAAACCTGGGTCATTCAATGACAGTAGAAGCTTTGTAAAAATACAGAAACCGTCTGGTGAGCTCTCGTTAGCAGTTGCAAAAACGCTCAACATCAACAAAAACCTTTGTAGCCTTGATTATCTCACACAGACATGCTGGATGAACTGTTAACTTCCTCAACCCACCCCCATCTGTGTCACTCACGCGCGCACGCGCGCACACGCACACACAGAGCTCTATGGCCAGAGGGTGTGTGAGCCTCTGCTGTCTGACTGTAACTACAGTATCCAGACGTGTTCAGACCTCTCTGACCTCCTGCCTCATTACTTCCTCCCTTCCTACCTCTGTCCCTTTTCCCTCCATCAGTTGCAGAGCGCCGGGCGTCTCCTGGAGGAGCAGCTCCCCGAGATGATGACCGAGCTCCTAGCGGCTGTCAGGGACAAGATGCTTTGTCCGGCCGAATCTCAGCTGACCCGCTCCCTCCTCATGGAGGTCATTGAGCTGCATGCACACCGCTGGAGCCCCCTGGAGGCTCTCACCACCCAGTACTACAACCGTACCATCCAGAAGCTCACCACTACTGCCTAGGTGCCAGCTGCCGCCGGAGGAGAGGAGACATTTTCACTACAAAACAGGAACTTCATAACAACACCACCCTCTAGCTGAAATAACTCAATGCTTGACATGGTTATTGAACGCAACTGTACAATTCACTAACATCTCCACGATAGGTGAACACTGCCACAGACAAACCACACACCGGCCACCACAGAGGTGGTCCTTCAACCATCCAGGCAAAACACCACACGTGGCGTTCAAACAATAACGAGCGTGTCTGACAGATTTGAGAGAACGCTGGCAGAGAGATGGCCAGTAGGGGCGAGCTTGGCCACACGGAGTGTGGGTCCTTGTCTGGTTGTGGCTGCTGCTTAGGGTTAAAGGAGGGAGCAGACAAGAGAGGGGTCACACAGGGGAGAGGAGAGGGCAGCAGCCTGTCTGTAGGGAATAGAGAGAGGTGGGTCTGTGTCGTCTGTGTCGGTCTCTTCATTGTGCTCGTTGGCCCCGCCACCCTCTCCTTCCCCCAGTGTCTTTCTCCTTCCCCCACCTCTGTCTCTGCGTCAGCCCCTGGGGTCTGTGGGGCTGATAAAAGGGAGGAGGAGGCAGGCAGCAGACAGTGCTGTCTGTCTGGGCCGTCTGCCCCCGCCGGGCCAGGGAACCAGGTCAAAGGGTCTCGGTGTGGAGCTCCCAAAGCTCCTCCCCGCCTTTGTCTCCCCAGCTCCCCCTCCACTGCAGGAGGCCTTTTTGTGGGGACGAGACAGCGGGCCTGCTGGGCCGAGGATAAGGATCAGGCTGGCCAGAGTAGGGTGGCAGATGGCTGCTTGAGCCCTTGTGAGACGACACACTCCTAACACACCCCCCTTGGCTCCCCAGCTCCTGCTCCCAGAGCTGGGCCCAGTGTGACCAGCAGAGTGTGTGTGTGGGGGGGTGGGGGGGGGGGGGGGGGTTGTCCAGCATTAGAAAAGCATTAAAACAGACACTGCTGTATGATCACTCTTGTTTTTGTCCTACAGGGGAATGTCTCGTCCCCTCCATTAAGCTGTGCATGTCCATGCTTTGTTCACCACATCATTGACACAATTGTTATATATATTTTTTTTTATGATTTATTGTTTTATTATTGTCTTGTTTTTACGATGAAATGTACGTATGAGATAGCGGTAGGCCTCATTGCACAGGTTTGATTTGTTTTTGCACTGTTTGGAGGCAGTTTGCTTTAAAAAGAAAATTCTAAATAAGCAAACGTTTGGATTTTAATCAGTGCTTGTGGTATTTGAATATGAAAAGTCTCAGTGAGAAAATATGGGTTGAGCGTAGTGAGCGATTTTAGGATGTTTTAATGGACTAGTGGCCTTGTCAATTAACCATTTTATAGGCACTTGTTTTGGGGCCTGTAACAGCGAGGGAGCGAGTCAAGGACTTAACAGTTCACAAGAAAAGTGATGTGACGGACTAAAAAAGAAAATAAGCATGGCACACAGAGAAACAGAAGCAAAATGCTTCTTAAAATGTTCTCTAACTCGAGCCATTCTTTGCAGTGGACATTTTGCAAGTGTTTAATATCGACTATATTTGATTGTTTTTTTTGAGGAAGAAACAACAATTAACCCACGTGTTGGAAAATGGTGATGACGAAAAAGAAGAAACTCATGTTGTAGGACCTCATTAGCTTCTCTCATACGTGACCCTTATTCCAGCTAACGCGTGTAATATGATATTGACGTACCGAGCCAATCACGTACCATTTGTAAATGGGCTCTATATATAATCTGCATACAGTGTATTTGCAAGTATTTAAAAACAAGGAAATAGAGGGGAATAGTGCAACAGAGGAAGACTGTGGCTGTTAGATGTCGGCTTTCAGCTCCGTGCATCTCTACTGGGAACTGAATCCTCGCTTGGGAGTCACACACATGCATACTCATACCTAGTTTCCCATTGACCCTCTGTGGGCAAGTGTTTTTATATGATTTTTCTGTCTTGCATCAAGAATAAAAGATCCTGTGTGGTAGGAACACCCCCCAGAGGACTAGTTAGTGGAGATGGGTGATTTGAGCTCACATATTTTTGGGAGGTTCTGCCTGATTATCTGTAAGTGTGTGTTGGCATAAGAAGTGACTTGTTTTGCTGTCTTTTTTTTGTCCTTATTTTGTTTCTAGGTTTCTATTTAAATTATATTTAGCTCATTTATATATATATATAATTTTGGTGGGTTTTCAACACATCTCAAACTGTCGTGATACCTTGCTTGCTGGCAAGTGTGTAAGTGTGGTATTACTGTGTTTTACTTTGTGAAAAAGAAAAAAACCCATCGGCCAGTTTCCATTATGCAAATAGTGGCTCCCTCTCACAGCAGATGGGTGCAGGTGGGGATCCCCCCCTCATCTGTGGCGCTGGAGCCTCCCCCACCCCACGTGCCCTTAGACCCCTCTGCTCGGGTCACATGACTCACTCGACGATTGAATGAGATGCACCTTCATTTGCATATTCTCATGAATATTGACAAAAAAAATAATATTGAAGGCTCCGGTCGATGCACAAACAAGTAGATTGGCGACAGTGGGTCATCTTGTTTGTTTTGTTTTTCTTAGCAGCTGAAAAATAAACTAACAGGAAAAAACATAAGACGTGACGGAACAAAACGTGTGGTCTGTGTTTTTTATGTCAGCTCCCTCAGTGGCACAGTCACACGAGTCAATGTGCTACGATGAAGATGTTCTGGCATCACAGAAGAAGCACGCACGCACCCCCGCCCCCCCCCACGGCCATAACCAGATCGACTGCGTAACTAATCTTGGCACCACTGTTCACACATGTGCACAGTGAAGCGCCTCATTTACATGTCTTCGCCTTTACATCATCACACATTAAACAGACCACACTTCAGAACATTTACAGTAGTGTGTGTGCGTGTGCGTGCGTGCGTGCGCGCGTGCGTGCTGCAGAGCGTCCTTGGACACTGATTTGCCTTTGGTTGGCCCTGACACATGCCTGAGGCCCCCTGACTGCGGGCATCCCAACGGGAGCCCTTAGTGCCGGGGTTGCCTCCCCACCCCGTCCCTGGAACCTATAGGACGTCCTTCAGCACTCGTCCACATCAATCAACACAATCCCATGTGTCTGAATATTATATATATAATATATGAATATTATCCACCGACACCATGAGGAGCTTTGTTTTCTTATTCTCTGTAGTGTCCTTGACAGAGATGGATTCACGACAATGGTTTTGTTTCATTTGGATTCACGACACGTTCGAGGCACCTCTTTTTAACACAATACAAACAGAGGCAATGGGGAAAATATTGCACAGTAATGGGCCGACTCTGCAGCAAAGGCAGTGTGAAGAAAAGAAGATTTAATCAGCTGCTGTAGCAGAAGAAGAAAGAGTAAGAAGAAATGATGACGGACAAAGTGAAAGAAATGTAGGAGGAGATTAAGTGAGGAAATATGTATCATATACACATATATATAGAAAAAAACTGAATCTTGAGACAGTATGGGGGAGCCTATTGAGCAATAAGTGCAAATGGTGAGAGGAAGGCAGAGGCAGCTCTGGCTGTCAATTAGCATCACGGTTAATTTAGCTGTGTGCAGTGAAAACACAGTTGAACAGACGCGTTCGCCCTCAGGGATCATGTCTTGTTGGCTGGCAATGTTGGAGCCTACACCAACACATGTATATTTACAGTAGCTTCGTCTCAAATTTACAAATCGGGTCACTTTATAAACAAGATAGTGTTCGTCACAGTGACAGGAGGAAAAAAGACTACAATAGGAGACTTATTAAGTGATGAGTTCAAGAAGGAACTGTGTTTACGGTTTCCTGCTTCTCGACTATGAGGAATTATGGGCTTTTCTATACATATATGTAATGGTATAGTTTAGCCTTGCAAAGTGGGATGATCTGCTGTGTTTTGTTCCAACTCCAAATGTAAACAATATTCTTTAATTGACTTCACAAGAAACTGAGGACTCAACTGACTAACACAACAATCATATAGATTTGTCTTTTTGCACCAGTTTAAACTACTTAAACTTTCTATCAGAGAAACCATTTTTTCGTCTGTCACTTCAGCACGAGTGACAGCTGAAAATACTACAATACCCATGAGGCACTGCTGTTAAAAAAAAGTGAGAGACAAACTCAAAATGCTTGATTGTTGAATTTCTTGGAACAAAAGATGGGGACGGTCCAA
Organism: Scophthalmus maximus; assembly: GCF_022379125.1. Classification (NCBI taxonomy): domain Eukaryota; kingdom Metazoa; phylum Chordata; class Actinopteri; order Pleuronectiformes; family Scophthalmidae; genus Scophthalmus; species Scophthalmus maximus. Next base: position 11,630,985 of record NC_061534.1, read on the forward strand.
AATTCAGCCAGAATCCAAGGGTGAACTGATTTAAAGTGCAGATTATAAAACCAGACTTTTCTACTCTATAGTGTCAGCTGGTTATTACGGGTGTGTATCACAGATTTTTATATATTTTTTTTGTCTTGCCTAAATGCATCTTGGGAATCTAAGGATAATATTTGGGGGCTTTTGGTTGAAAATTAAAACAAGACATTGGAAGACATCGTGTTTGATTTTTGTCCACCAGAGTTTGTCGTTAACATGCGTTTACAACACCAAGAAAATGTCCAGGACATTCAGAGGAGGGGTGGATGCAGATTAATCATTAATGAAAATACTATTGAGTTGCAGTCCTACTTGGGAATCATAGTGTAACTAATGAGAAATAATGAGTAACTTAGCTGGAAAAAAAAAAAGACAAAAAAATAATCATTAGTTGTGTGAAGTAAATATAATCGTGCATGCTTCAGGGCGCCGACGTGCGTCTGATTTCTATGCTCACAGTGGATGAATGGTGAGAGTGTGTGTGTGTGTGTGTGTGTGTCTGAACAGGGTGACTTACACCAGCGCTGTCCATTGTGTGAGCCAGACATAAGCCGGCTGCAGCTCAGCTGGCCGGATGACGGACGAGACGAAGAGGGAGGACACACTCGCATTAAAGAGAACTGCTTACAAACTCGACACACAACACACTCCCACAAACTTAAACAACATGAGCACATCCTACGTTCAAGTAAATCCTCCTCGATGTGTCTCTTATTTTTTAGACGTCTGTCGGCTCACATTTTGTTTTCAGGCCATTTTGTGTGTGTGTGTGTGTGTGTGTGTGTGTGTGTGTGTGTGTGTGCCGTCTCACCTGCAGTGTGCGTCTTTCTGCGTTTGATCAGCTTTAGTGTAACTGTAGCATCTCGTCTGCTTGGTCTGAGGGGTACAGAGGCCAGATACTCTGTGAAACAAAGTGGAGTTGAAACACACAGATGCCTCCCCAGATGTTTCCCAGTACACTCTGCAGTGGGAGAAATCAATAACTGTGGGCTACAAAGTGGTTTGAGTTTGGTCTCTTGACCTGTACATCTCAGCAGCCGCTACTGCACTGTAGTTTATCCTGCCCCCCCCCCCCCCCCCAAAAAAACAGATCCTCGTTCAACTATATTTGGATTCAGACATTTTATTTGCCATCGAAAACTGATTCTGGAGTATAGAATCTCTGAACTACCATTTATTTATTAATCATACTTGTATTAGCGCTATTTCTTTATGGCTGCTTCCAAATTAAATCAGTGTCCTTTCAGTATATGCCTTTACTCTGACAGTAATACTGTCAGATCTGATCTAATACTATCCATGTTCCCTTGTTTACTGCATCTCAACAGGCAACGTCTGTTGTCCTGATCGCCTATATCAAAAGACCAAGTTACCATGATAATTCTGGAAACTACCACATTTTTAAATGATTTATTTCCTGGCAGAGAGTTTTGTATTTTTCTGTGTAATAAATGGACTGTATTTATTCAGTCTAATCATCTACTCAAAGTGCTTTACAGTACAACTCACAATCACTTATTCACACACTGTCAGGTGCAATTTAGGGTTAGGTGTCATGCCCACAGACGCTTCGGGGATCAAACCATCACAAATTCTTTTTAGTGGACAAACCGCTGGACTTCCTGGACAACAGCCGTCCGTAGATTCCCCCTAGTTGTTGTTCACTTTGTGTTGTCCATTGCCCTCAAATGCAAATAAAGAAGTTTAAAAAAGAAGTTCGTTTTTAGTAAAGACTGATGAGGAGCAGGGTGTTACATAATGTAAGAATATGAAAAAAAAGTCTAAATAACAGTTTGCTGTGAGCAAAAAAATGACACGCACCGAAAAAATGTGAGTAAGAGTGTTTGGATACATTTTTTTATATATAAAAATGGGCTTTTGGGAGTAAAACATGATCTCAACCAGAGCGGAATATGAAAAGCTGTATTCCTGCTTCCTGGACTAGGCAGTGGAGGAAATGATGTCATGACCTGCTGATTTCCTGAATGGACTGTTTGAATGGCCCTTTTCACTGAGCTGCTGATTCAGTGAATCAACCGATTATTAGTCTCTGTGTCTTGTGAATGGACGGTATCCCCATCAATTCACATGGACCGTCACACAGCGATTGAATCTATTGAGCCTAAAAATGGTTTAATAAGCAAAATTTAAACTCGTCTCCGTCACCTCCATTCAGCAATATCATAAACCCCTAACAGAAATTTAGCCAGTAGCTAAAATGACAAAAACAACTGCCAGAAGAAAAGCAGTTTTACTACACTGCCAAAATGTGTTTTTTTTTCTCATTTTAATTAATGTCCCAATTTTCTGAAAAGAAGTGAAAAAGTGTTAAGAATAAAACCAGTAGTAAAAGCAGTCAGAATCCAAAACTGGTTGGATTCATCATTCAACAATGGCAAGAATGACTTGGTGGTTCTCTTTGTTCGTACCAAACAGAGTGTTCACTAACAAAACATCTGTATGCCAAGATGTTAAAAAAAGAAAAGAATTAAACAATAAAACATCTTGGCTCCCTGCCTACAAATGTTAACACCTGCAGTCAGAAACCTGCCTGTAATATTCGACCTCACCTCAGAAAAATAACGTACAAAAGTTGTTCTGTCAATTTCTTATCAACTGAGGAACATCTCAAAAAGTCTGGTCTTCTCTCTCCCGACCTTGAGAAGTTGATACATGATTCATGTCAGCTCGGCCAGATTATTATAATTCACTGTATCAGGGTTGAGTCGAAAACTCACACACCTCAACGTGCAGCTGCTTTTAACAAATCGTAGACGACCAGAACATATCAGCCCTGTTTCAGCCTCTCTCCACTGGTTTGTCTGGTCAGTTGTAGAACTGGGATTTTACAATACTTCATTATTTGGCCTTCATCATTTATACTGCCGTGTTGTTGCTCTCCTTCAAGCCCGAGTGCAGCCTCAGATCCTCGGAACCATAAGGCCTGGATCAATACTGAAGGAGACCGGGCTTCAGTCAAGGCTCTTCAGCTCTGGAGCTCTTGGCCCTGAGAACTGCTCAAATCAGTGACAACGTTTAAATCACTTCTCAAAGATCATCTTCATGAAAAGGCCTTTATTTAAATGATAGCAGATAGTTTTAATATTCCTAATCATCTGGTTGTTGTTTTTTGTTTGTATGCGAGCGTTTTCGCTACTGTTGTTTTTATTGTCTTAATCTTATATTTAGGGTATTTTCCTTACTTCCATTTTAGTTATAATCCTATTTTAACCATGTAAAGCTCTTATTGTATTAATATTGTTTTTATTTAGCATTGAACACAACGTGCCACTTAAGCTGATAGGAACGTCTTGAACAAATAAACCAAAGTGTTGAACCAACCAGACAAGATGAAAGCACTTCAATGAAACTTTCGGGAATCACCGCACATATATTAATTCACCCTGAGGGGCAGGGGCCCTGAATATTTGAACTAAATGTGGTGATATTTCATCCAATCATCATTAATCTCACAGTGTTGACAGGAGAAAAGTCAAGGGATCATAAAAGATTCCTCCTCTGAACACAATGAGTGTCTGTAGAAAATATTCTCAACAATAGTTGAGAATATTTCAAACTGGACCAAAGTGGTGGAACACCTGCTCGACATAGACAACAACTAGGAGATGCAGATTTAGCTAAACTCATGTTGTGTAATCACCATCGCTCCACAATTTCCAATATACAATAAAGACACCAAAACTCAAAGAGAAGACCACGTAACGCAGGTTCTTGTTAAATGCTCTATGATATTAAAAACAAACATTATATCGGCAATAGTGTATCTGAGAGAAGTATCAGACCATTCAGCTCAGCATGGCAACAACCTTCGACCTTTGCTGCAGAAATGTGAATAACACAACTCACTCCCAGGTGAGGAAGCGTGGCGCCGTTGTTGTTCAGGAGCACGTGTGCCCTCGCAGTGGCCTGGCTGAGAGTGTGTGCGCTGCAGTCGGCTGTTCTCACTCGGCTGCTGCCAGCGGCAACATCCACAATGCCAATGTAAACAGACGGACTTTCGTACGGGGAGACGAGAAAAGAGGGGGAACGAAGGCGAGGGAGAGGGGGAAAATATTGAAAAGGGAGAAGAAGAAAAAAGTTCCAACACAGAAAAGAAATCAGGAGCGTATGAACAGAACAAAACAACATGAGGAGGAATTATTAGATCAGCCACTCTTTCGCCGCATTTATCTCTATTACAAGGTTCATCTCAGCTAAACGCTGTCATTTAGTGTGTCTGTGTGTGTCTGTGTGTGTCATTTTCTAGCCTGACCACACCAGCCACCCAGAAATACGTCTCTCTTTGTGGCTGACAGCCTGGCGTGAGCAAAGCTTCCGCTGTGAGCTGCACTCAGTGACCGATCACTCAAGCAGAAATCCACACACAAACATGTACACACGCACGCATGCACACACACACACCATAATTAGAGGATGAGAAAGGGACAAGGGTAGCATCAGCAGACCTTCTGCTGCTCACTGGAGCAGAAGTGAACACACACACTGTACACACACGCACACACACACACTGCAGCCTTTGGAGGTTGATAGAAGTGTCGGCAGGCAGGCGGTGGGAAGTAAGACCTGATGTCTTTGTTGCCAGGCTCCCACCTAGCGACTGTCATAGGGGCAACCTGATGCGACAAGCACGACCCTGTTGCTAGGCAACCTGAACTTCTGTGACGGATAGTCGAAAAAAGTTCTGTGAAGAGAACCAAATTGAAAGACGGCAAAAGAGAGCGGAGTGAAGGGAAGCAAAAAAGAAAGAGCCCTGAGAAGAACACGAAGGTCTGTGGACAGCTCATCAAAGAGAAGCACTGGAGCAAGGCAACAGCAAAGAGCTGACATCAACCCGAGTGTGTCTTCATCAAAACTGCTGCCGCCGTCGTCTGCTTCTCCCACTTTTACAGACCCACTCCCCTGCATGCCAGCACTCCTTTGATTTGTGAGGTGGCGTGCTGTGCAAGGCGTGTTCTCAGTATACTGTGTGTAAACACATAAAAAAAGGAGCTTGGCGCACACAGCCAGTGAATCACATGGACTCTTGTACAACGTCCTGCTTTGTCTTGCAGGCTCTCCCTTAAGCCACTGCACGCACACACACACGATGAACTCTACATGTACATGTTGTGTTGCGTATCTGTGCGCCTCTCAGTTTGTGAGTACAACAACCGATATACCAACATTTTCATATGCACAGTAGGTGCGGATGGTTGGTGTGAATGTCTAAATATCAATATTTAACTTTATTTAAAAGCAGCAACCAACGATTTAGGGCGTTTTCACACTTGAAAGTCTGGAATAAAGGTAGTAGTACTAAAGTAGTAGTAATAAAGTAGTTGTACTTGTTAGTGATCCAGTTAAGCCCCTTTCACACTGGCCAAAAAACCTGTTTAAACCCATTAACACCCGGCATTTTCTGCAGTGTGAAAATGTTTAATCGGCATTCAGCCCCGGGTCAAATGACTCTGCAATAGACCCGGGTGATAATCGGCTTCTCCTCCGATCGGCATTGATGTGAACGTCACACCCGTGAACCCGCTAATTTGCGCGATGACGGAGGCGACGGAGGCTCGACTCCTCTGTCGGTAACTGCTGTCACCTCACCAGCTGTAGTAAAGAGACCTCGCTTGTAGCTAGATCGCTGAGCCGAGCTTTGGCTCGTTGGTGGTAAAAACTAACACAATCCAGATCATCGATGAGGTTTGGAACGGGGACCTTTATTTCAACCCTTCGGCGGACACACACAGTGGCCATAAACTGTCGCTCACATGGATGATGTGCGGAGCCCATTCTCTATGTGGCTGCAGCTATGTACACAAACACATCGTGCAGCACCAACCTTCTTCTTCTCTCACACACACACACACTTCAAACCCCATGTTGCCACCTGCTTAAAGGACCAGGCTCGGCTCGTAACACTGCGCTGAGTTTGTAAACTTTGAAAGAGTGACAAGTACAAGATAGAAGGTGACGTTGACCACCGGCTCACTGGCGACCATGCTTTCTGTCGTTTACTATACTGTTCTTCTTGTTTTTACGGCGCGCGCCGCTCTCTACCGCCACCTATGGCCGCCGCCCGTCACTACACCACCATCGCACCCGGGTCTGCTCGCAGTGTGAAAGGGGCCAATTGCCGATCAAACGCGGGTCGACCACCGTTTAAAAAACCCGGGTCTACCCGGTAATTTTGGTGTGAAAGAGGTATGAGTTTTGGTTTCACGTTGCCATTTAGGGAGCGCACAGAGATGATTTTGTATGACATGCATACGTCCCGTGGTCATCCCCTCTACCTTTACTTGACATTGAGTGGTTTGTAGACTGACGTGTGTCTGATGACGTGTGTGTTGTTAATTAATTCGGTTAATGGTCCTTTCGTCCTCTCCGAATGGAGAAAGTGAATGAGCCAGTTACCACCGTCATACCATTATGGTGTTACTACTTCAGGCGCAGTACTCGACACTAATGCGCCACATGAACGTCCTTGTTTTTCAAACATCGTATCATCAAAGGCGAAGACTTGCAAGCTATCCTGTGAAAATGTACTTAAATATTTCGTCCGTCCCCCCCTTGTGGTCCCATGACACGTTTTCTCTTCTCTGCGACTGGTTGTTAACAGCCCCTAGAAATAAAAAATGACCTGAACTGAGGGGATTCAGATCCTTTGCCAAATGCAAATCGGTCTTGCAATGCACCTAAATATTTTGTCCATCCCCCCATGTGGTACCATGACAAATTTTTGCCTCTCTTGCGTTTCTTTTATTTCTTCTATTGTTTAATGCCGTCTCACCTTCCTAGAATTGGTACGAAAGTCTGAACAAACCAAAAAAAGTGTTTTCACACTGTGAAAGAAGTTTGATCGGACCACGACCACCCGTTTTGGTCAGACAGAATTTTGGTGCATTGGTCTGGGCCGCGGTCCGAAGCACCTTTCACACCTGTTATTTTGGTTCTGACTGAACTGTAAAGTCAGAAGGTCCTGACCAAACAAGGTAGATGTGAATGCGCCCTTAGTTTATTCATCTGACAAAAAGGTATTGCATATTGCATATTTCATTCATATTATTAATATATATCACTGATTGACTCTTAAGTCTAATAAATGTCCAAAAACACCTATCACATTAAAAAAACAAAAAATGACGACTTCCTTCTTTTCTTTTGTCTGTTTTCTAACGACGCGCAATCTAACGATTGCTGAATAAATGACTATTATGATTAATTGGTCATCAGAAATCAACAACCATTTTCATCACTGTAATCTAAGCAACTGACAAAATAAATATTTCATCATGTACTGTATTTGTGATTTTTTATTTTTTATTTTTACAGCCTAGATATTCTTAATGGCTTCAGACTTTCCGGATGCAAGTACTCAACTGCATCATAATCATTTGCAAACTGCCCCGCTGGCAACATCATCCGTAAAGACCGTGGCAGATTCACCACTTAGTCATCACCAATCATCTCCAGACCTGAGCTTCGTCTTGATTTATTCTCTTTGTTACAAATGGGTGTTGTTCCTCCTCGATATATCTTTATCAGAGTCACATCCAGAGTAAGTTGGACTATGAATGCAAACATGGTTCATATGATCCATATACGAAGAGCTCCTGCAACACCTCCCACAGCTTTCTTCCTTCTCCAATATATCTTTCTTTCACTCTACGTCACATATTTCATTCCTCAGATTGTTTATAGGTCTCCTCTGCGACTGTTGATAACGGCGCCTAGAAAATCGAAAATGAACTGAGGGGTTCCAGATCCATTATCCAAGCGCAGATTGCTCTGGTGATGCCAGACTAGTGCTGCTCCAGTCAAGTTTTTTTTTTTGGTCCCATCCCCGTGCAGTGTCCTTTGATGTTGGGCATCTGCCAATTCTGACTGATTCGATTTAATTATTCACAGCAGCCGAATGCGTGCCACGCTGATTGAATAAGTATCTGGCTCATTGAAATAACGGTTGTCCATTCGACCAGCTGATTCGCAAACACCTCATTTTTCAACAGCTTCTTGGTCCGAACAGCGAACGCCCTGGTTTCTAAACTACCACCTTGATCATCTCAAATCATGGAATTTGTATTGATTATCAGGCTGAAATGCCCTGCCACCGGTGATGCGTCAACTGGTGAGAGCGAAGGTAGGTGCCAGTTACAATTACAGTTGAAAAACAGAAGAAAGAGCTTTTTCACATTCACACACTCCAATTTCCACTTACATATGCAGGGAAATGTTCACACTGTAGAAGCCGGCAGTCATTTAAGCAGCACTATAACACCAAAAGACCGACATGCACAAAAGATCCGGTTTGTTCTATTATTTACAATATGTCTTGGCGCTTTTAAAGTGTGAATAACAGCTTATAATAATAAATGCTTAAATAACTAAGGTTTAGTTTAACAGAAAAATAGTCTTTTTGAATTTGCTGTAGGCTTGAAGTAACATTGATCATTTTACATATACACAAATCCTGAGTCATGGTTGCATCATCTATATCCAATTATCACACTCATCACAGTGATGATGAATGAGTCAGGAGGTTTGGTGGTGGCAACACTGCATTCCCTAAATAAATCTGTTTGTGTCCAAACTCTATTGGTATTGGCGTTGTATGAATACTGTGATGATTCAGTGATTTTGGATGGTGAGTATCAAAGCTGAACGCCCACAAGTTCCAGGCATCGCTGTGGACCTTCGGTCTAAATGATTTCATGTACACACACACACACACACGCACACAGAACATCTTTAATTTTAAATTTAATATCTGCTGTCTGTCTTTGTTTTGTTGATAGCTACTGTCCATACACACATCCCACACGGACGAGAAGACACACTGGGCCCTCGTCCTGCCATTGTTAGATAGCTGTGAACAAATATTGGACCATCTGTGAGGATGTCATTTTCTTTTTTCTAGGTGTGTTCACTTGAACGTGACTTTGATTATCATCGTACATATTGTATCACCATCAGACCCATTCTAAACTGATCAATGCTAAAAGGAGAACACAGTGAGTCTCAATCCACGTCTTCAATGCAAATTTTCAATTTGTGTTAAAATAAAAATCATAAACCCTAATTCCAACCCTAAATCTAAAGCTTTTATACCTAGCTGAGGTGGAAACAAGGAGTACAAATAACAATGAAATCTGACAAAATTATGCATTAATTAATAAATTGATTTCCTTTTGCCAATTCCCTATGATTTCAGTTATGGACATTGAAATTGAGATCTAGCCTTACAGTACAGTGTCAATATTTGTTGTATTTGTTTGTCTGCTTATTCTGGTTCCAGCTGGCAGGTGATTGTAGCCTCTTAAAGTGCGCAGGGCAACAACCCGGACAAGCGGAAGCTCTGTCACCCTGCTAACACAGATACACATAGAACCACTCACTGCCACTTCCACCTCCATCAGTGAAGCAGAGTCCCCAGTTGGCCTGATTGGCCGTGCTGGGAACCTCAAGAGAGCACATCGAGAGCAGCACCTGTCCTTTTAACAGTTTTCCCTCTCAGGGTTTGATTGATTTATACTAAGACCCCGAGACTTTGTAAAACATAATGGTGATATTGAGCAGCAAGAAGACAGTAAACGAACATGCATTCGGCTCAAGGCAGTCAGAAAGAACAGACGGCATGATTACATTGCTCCGAGATATCAGTGAAATCGTCTCAGTAAGAGTGCTGTTGCAAGAGGGTCAGCTCACCTCAACATTTCTGGTCGACTCGTAGGTGGCAGAGCTTTTGAAGTAGAACAGTGAAAAGTGAATTGATAAACACAAAAACAATCGGCCAGCGTGTGAATTATTCAGAACCTCTTCATTATTTCTGTCTGCTGCCACTCCAGCAGCTTAATAGCTCTGAAGTCTTTTATCCTCCAATAGATCCAACATTTAAAACAAGAGCTGTTTTCGTCTTCTCCCTCATCCCCTACTTCTCTTCACATCCCGGTGTCTTTTATATCTGGTACATAACTATGACATGCACACATGGCACCGACGAGCACACACATATACAAACATAGATATTAAATACCGTAGGCGTCTTCTGGTCGCCTAGTAACCAAACCAAAGCGGTTTAGTGCCGCAGCTGCTGAGACAGTGTTTGTACCAGTATGAGCACACATTCAAATCCATATTTTTATTTTACGTTCTTCAATCCTATACCAGAATTGTCCTTTAACTGTGTTTTTAGACTGGAAAGATTACAACTTGAACAATGACATTCACAGGGAGTGTTGGTGGATATATAGGATATGGAATAAAAGACGTTACAATGACCTACATACACACACTGCCTGCTGATATTTTGTTGTATCATAACAAATCACCTTTAGGCAACTGGTTAACCTCACAAAGATTTCCACTTAAAGCAGAAATAAACAAACTTTTTGCTCAAACTACTCTTATGCTGATCCCCTATAAGTCTTGCTTTCACCATGTCATTCTCTTTCACCAAGTGGTTTTCGCAGAAAACGGACGTCTTGATTTACGCCACAATGGAACTGTGTCATCCATTGCGTAACCAAAACAAGGAAAAGATTAGCCTTCTCCAGGTATCTATGCCCAGTGATGGAAATGGCAGATGGTGGAACAGCCGATAACTCAACCTCGCCAGAGAAAAAGAATGTCGTTGATAGAGGAACAAAAGAGACCTCCCAGAATTCAGATCCTTCAAACACAACATGCAGTTTGTCTTCTTTCAACTAGATCAGTAAGTAACACAACCAGTCTACTTATTCATACTTATTTAACTGGAGGTTATACACTGCCGCTAGTTAAAACTAGGAGCCAGGAAACGAGGTAAGCGCTTCAGTGTACGAACTTCTTTCTTCTCCTCTGTTATCTCCAAAGTGGAGTCGACAACTTCCTCAGCAGCTCTGAGGAAAAGTACCTGCGTCCCGACCGGCGTCTTGCCACTGAAGCGTCTTTACAACAGTGACCACACGTAGTGTCATAGAGACTCATTTATCTGTGTATCGTAAGCTGTGAGTACATCTATGCCTAGGTGCACCGACGCTGTTCTGTTCTGGAGGCTCAACAGTCGACACCTTCACCTGATTCATTTTTGTCACCCATTTCTATTTCTAATTGCAAAGAAGCTCTCTTCCTGTCAACTCCTTTTCTACATGTACAAGCTTACTTTGTATTTCAGTGCTTCAGTTTTTTTCTAATCTCTTTTTTTTGCTTGGACATTTTCACTCATGCTGTAGACTGAAGAGACACCAAATTCGAAGGCGACATAATGATTCATACTTTTTTTACTTCTCGTGTTGACGGAAACTAAATGATATATATTGATGTGAACATAAAAACAAAAACACACACACACACACACACATATTGACTGGTTGTCTGATGTCACTGGTTGGTCAGTGGGTAATGTGGTGATCTAAACCACAGTAAGTCCAGAGGGTGAGCAGGAGCCGGGGACAGCGATCTGACTATGTTGCCGTCTGCCGCTGAATGCTCCATTGTGCCGGAAAAACAATTTGTGCCCACAGAGCCGAGATGTCCACAACAGACACACTTGTTCTCTCCCTTTTCCCCTTGTTTCTGTATCTCCATTCAAGATTTCCTTCCTTTCGCTTTCTGACAAAGAAACAGAACCTAGCTTTATGTCCATCTCTCCCTGTGCGAGGTGGAGCAGACAATTCATCATAATGTCTTTTTATCAAGTTTTCAGCACAAAGAAACTTGGCAACAGAGGTGATTCCCCTCCAATTAAATCTTTATACTATTAAGCTGCAGGAGAACAGCAGTCCTCTAAAACCTGTGTTAAAAATGACATTTGTGGTGAAGGGTTCCATTTCCATTAAAGCCCCTTTATGGCTCCCTGAGGTAACAATGTGTATAATCGCTCCTTTATGACAATAATAACATGCTGAATGAGATCAGATGTGTTACACACTCTGGCCTGGTGCTCTTCACCCGAGAGCCACGCTTTTCATTAAATATGTACCTTTTTTTGACATTGAGTCATGAGTGAAATGCCAATACAATATATATGATAATGACAGTGTGTGGGTTGGAGCATCTCTCACCTCTTTAAAGTCACTCATTATCCATCTCACGAGGTCTCGTATCTGCCCATCCACGTGTGTGGTGTGTGTGTGTGTGTGTGTGTGTGTGTGTCAGAGCCTCCATGGCTGCACTTCAGACACGAGGCCTGCAGACAAAGGACCATTCATCGCCCTATTCAGACGATCGCAGGGCCTCTCTCGGAGACACTGGGGCCGACGCGGAGATTGGTGGCACCAGGAGCTACAATAGTGACATTATTTGGTGTCAGCACAACTATGCCACGCTTCTGGGAGGAATGACTCCAGGCTCCAGCTCTGAATGCTTAACACGCACGCACGCACGCACGCACGCACGCACGCACGCACGCACAGTTATTGTGTTTGGCAAGTCGAGATCGTGACGCTTGTTTCTCTTCCGAGGAGTAGTAGGTGTTAAGAGGCACGTTGTCTTGGTAACAGGATATTTGTCCTCTTAAGCCCCTTTCACACTGGCCAAAAAAACCGTTTAAACCTGCCCTAACACCTGGCATTTTCTGCAGTGTGACAACGTTTAAGCGAATTCAGCCCCGGGTCAAATGACTCTGCAATAGACCCGGGTGATAATCGGCTTCTCCTCTCATCGGCATTGATGTGAACGTCACACCCGGGTGAACCCGCTTATTTACGTGATGACGCAGGCAACGAAGGCTCGAATCCTCTGTCGGTAACTGCTGTCACCTCACCAGCTGTAGTAAAGAGACCTCGCTTGTAGCTAGATCGCTGAGCCGAGCTTTGGCCCGTTTGTGGTAACAACTAACACAATCCAGATCATCGATGAGGTTCAGAACCGGGCACTTTATTTCAACCCTTCGGCGGACACACACAGTGGCCATAAACTGTCGCTCACATGGATGATGTGCGGAGCCCATTCTCTATGTGGCTGCAGCTATGTACACAAACACATCGTGCAGCACCAACCTTCTTCTCTCACACACACACACTTCAAACCCCATGTTGCCACCTGCTTAAAGGACCAGGCTCGGCTCGTAACACTGCGCTGAGTTTGTAAACTTTGAAAGAGTGACAAGTACAAGATAGAAGGTGACGTTGACCACCGGCTCACTGGCGACCATGCTTTCTGTTTTTTTACGGCACGCGCCGCTCTCTACCGCCACCTATGGCCGCCACCTGTCACTACACGGCCATCACACCCTGGTCTGCTCGCAGTGTGAAAGGGGCCAATACCCGATTAAACGCGGGTCGACCCGAGTTTAAAAAATCCGGGTCTACACGGTCATTTTGGTGTGAAACAGGTATTTAGTCAAGGTGATCGGGCTCAGTTCTCACCTCTCACAAACACTTGTTTTTATTTCATGGCGTGCCGGTGAGGAGCGGGCGGTTCGTCTCCCCAGTCGCTCGAAGCCTTGGTGGATTTCCAGTACTTATCCCGCAGACTTGCTCACCGAGTGTCGTTTTTACCCTCCACTAAAATGGTGAAATCGAGGTTTGACTATAAATGGCCGTCTCGAGGTTACAGAGAATGGATCACAAGGGAACACAAAAAATTATCAAGTCCCCTGGGGCTAATTCTGATGTTTGGGTGTGATCTCAAAAATCCGTGCCTGTGTAGAAGTGTTGCACACAGAACAGTCATTTATATGTAATTGCTTTGGAAAAGTGACATCGACTGTTGGCTTTCTGCTGATCGATTTTAACTGTGAAACCTCACTGTAATCACAAATATGAGGAATATCTTGACTAAAATCAGCCTTATTGACAAACTTCTTAGACAAACAGATAAACTGGATTGATTTTTTTTAACCAATTAGCGTGTTACCAATAAAGTCATGCTGTGCTGGTTCCGGTGAGACTTGATTGCCGATCATCATTCATGCTTCTCACAGACAGATTGATTAAGTTATCGATTGGCCATTACAGAACAAAACCATTGTGGCTAACATCTCCTCTGGCATGTGTTTTTCCTCCTTGTAATGGCTGATACTATTGATCTAAATTATTAATAAAGCTCACACCATAAACGTGCATTTAACCGATAAGGTCTAGGTATGCGGGGAGATCGGGGGGCACAATAAAGGCGGCATAAAGACAGGAAATGAGGGATGTTCATGAAATGAACAGAAATAAACAGGTCGAGTACATAAATTAGGTTAGTCAGAAACAAAGAATTGAGGAGATCATAGAGTTACAGTAGATCTACTTATTTTCAATCTGCCGTGTGTGTTTACAGTGCAAAGGAACATGTTCGGGGAGTGACTGCCTGGTCAGTAATTAAACTCTAGTTTGTCTTAACACTCTCCTCAGAGCCAAGGGAAACACCAGAGTGTCAGGATTAACATACAGGTGTAAAAACCTGTTCGGCCCTCTGTTATTACAGAGCCACAGGCTCTGCTGAGATATTATTGTTAACATATCTTGAGCTGCGAGCTAACGTACATAGCTAAACGTTTATTTGAGCCTGCATTTTTAAGGCGTTTGAAGTAAGCTGCCCGAGAGGTGACCTCAAACCAAAATCCATGTATTCAAATGCCAGATGCAGGAGAAGGTAAATCTTTTTTTTAATATTTTCATTAAGACACCATACGGCCTTGTTAAAAAAAAAAAAAGTGTTTCAAGTTAATGAGCTGATACACTTGTGGTTTTTGCCTGATTTTTCTTTTATAGCAATTATGTTTTAAAACCTTTGAGATAGACAATCAAACCTACTTGGGATCTGTTGAGGCCGTTAATGGTGAGCTTACAGAAGCTACTTTGTGAAAGGTTTGTTTTTTCGGGAAGTTTTAAGGTTGGGAGGAGAACAGATGGGGGGGATTTTTTTTTTTCCTTTAACGAAAAGACAAACATGACACAGACAGAGAAGCTAGAAATGTCTGCAGACACTGTTGTTATGGTTTCCTCTGTCTACACCTCTTCACACCTCTATCTATCACCCATGCAAACACACGCAGGCTAAAACAAAACACCAGCCGTATGTGCAAAAAGGCATGGACGCCTTCCTTGCAATTTGCTTTCAAGCGTGCGTGTGTGCGTGCGTGTGTGCGTGCGTGCATTTGTCTTGCATTATCACCCCTATTGTACCCTGCAGCCTTCCTGTTGACGAAAAAAGTAAGAAAAGCAAAAAATAAATAAATAACTGAAGCAGAATGCGAGAGACAGGCTGGATGAACTGTTAACTTCCTCAACCCACCCCCATCTGTCTGTCACACACACACACACACACACACACACACACACACACACACACACACACACACACACACACACACACACACACACACACACACACACACACACACACACACACACACACACACACACACACACACACACACACACTGCTCTTTGTCCCAGCTCTCTCTCCCCTATCTCTTTTTCTATTCCAACCCTTTTCCACCCCCCTCCCCTCTCCCTCCTCTCTGCTGCCTTCCCTCTATTCAGCCTCTTTCCTCTCAGCCACTGCCTTTGACCTCTCCACCAGTATAAAAGCTAACCGTACACGTCACAGGAAGGTCACTTGCACACAGGGGAGGTCAAGGAGAGGCTGCGTCCCTACCCCGGGGCGCTGCTGCCTCTGTCCCAAAGGACTGTGGGCAATGTGACAAGGACGAGGCGGGAGGGTGTGTGTGTGTGTGTGTGTGTGGGTGGGGGGGGGGGGTCCCTCTTGACCTCAGGGGGTCGTGGATACATACACAGCTGTATGCGTATATGGGGTTTTTATGTTGTCATTACACTGAATATGATGGTCCATCCACAAGATAAGTCAGCTGCCTGGAGAGAGATTTGAATTTTCCTTCAGTTTAAGGCAACAACAGCAGAAAATAATGCTTCAAATTCCCATTTAGTGCAGATGTGTTCACTGTTTATTGTGACTCATCTCATCTCTACCCGAATAAAAATGTTAAGTCTTCTCTTGCCAGAGGGATGATTTTTTTCTATTGTTATTACATCTTCATATTTTCCAGCAGCTTATCAACCGCATTTTGAAAAATATATCCATACTATCCCTAATTTTTTCTCTAGTGTGTGTGTGTGTGTGTGTGTGTGTGTGTGTGTGTGTGTGTGTGTGTGTGTGTGTGTGAGATTGTCTGCCTCCTATAAACTGATCAGTCTTCCTCAGAGCTGGGTGACAGGTCCCTCTGTGTCTCACAATAGACAGACAACCCCCTCTCATGCACACGCATGTGCATGCACACGTGCACACACACACGCACACACACACACACAGAGTCACACTTACCATACAACCAGATGGGCTTGTGTCCCCCATCGCCAGACAAATCAAGTTTGGGCCCCCCAGATTAATATTCAGGCAAGGCACTGGCTCTATATAATTGAATCACGGTGCCGTGAGTGTACAACAGGGGCTACTTTAGATGCAGCCACCATGTGCGCACACACAAACACACATCAACATCCACACTTTGCTGCCAGCTGCGCTCGGTGTCGTGTCTGCTGGCTGGGGGGCAGGTCATGAATACGGAACCGTGGTTCTCCGTGCACCACGCGCCGTTTTAAGGGGGATTTTAAATTTTAGTCTCTACTTCATGGCTGAAAACTATTGCACATTATTCCTCAATCATTGTTACTATCATCATGAAGATTTCCCTAGTGCTTATCCATGTCAATGTTATAACAAATAAATGAATTATATAATAATTAATGTGATTTTATAATAAATATTACCATCCTGACTTTCCATCATACTTTCTATGGCCAGTATAATACAGGTACAGTGCTTTTAAAAAGGCCTTCAGGAAAAGACTTTCAAGAAAAGACTACCAGCTCATAAGATTTAAAAAAAACCTTCAGCTTTACAAGCACCTTCAAGTTCTTCTGCACATTACTGGTAACTGATTGCACATACTGCGCTCTTTTTCCACTATGAATATCTCATGTAAATTCTTTATATTTATTTTCCTTATTCTCTATATTTTTGGAATTCATGTATTTTTTACATTGATTTTTTTTGTATATTTTGTAAGATGGGTTGTGTGATACCTGCTGCTGTAACACCGGAATTTCCCAGCTTGGGATCAATAAAGTACCTATCTATCTATCTATCTAATGGTGGCAGACTCGAGGATGTAGAGCAGAGCATCAGAAACACACAGCGCTCTTCTGTAAAGTATGGTGAAATGACTGAAACCTATTTAAACGTCTGTGTTGCAGCTGTAAAACTTGTATTAACTCAGGCCTGATCGCAGCAGTTCCTCTTCATCAGATGAGGAACCAGCTGGACTCTCTGATGTTCCTGCATCAACACCAATATCATGCCACCTCATGTCAAAAATAAAATAAAAACAAGCTTTAAAAAATTCCCCTGAAGCTGTGACGTGCTCATATATGCAGTTGACATATGCTGTGTATAGAGAGTGTATTCTATAGGCAAGAGGTATCAAATATTTAAGTTTCCTTTTGATAAGGTTTTCTTTTTGATTTAGTATGCTTGTTTTATATCCTTTTTTTTGTGGTACACTTTTTAACAATAATACAAAAAATAGTCTGTGTAATATTCTCAGTGATGCACACGAACTTTGAAGGTAAATCTAATTCATTATTTGCCCCCACTACTTTATTTGAAATTATCCCATTTATTATTTTCGTGCTTAAAAAACGACACTCACTTTGCCTTATTTCTACTGGATCAGTAAGTAACAGATGCAGCATTCTTATTAATACAACTGGATGTTAAACTCAAGGTTGGTGGGCAAATTTGAATATTTACGGTGGTTTCCGGCTTTGGACAGTAACCATGCTGCGTAACGCTGCCGATGGTTAACGCTAGGAGCCAGAAAATGAAGTAGGAGCTTCAGTGTACAAACGTCTTTCGTGTGTCGACAACTTCCTCAGGAGCTATGGGGAAATGTAAGATTGAGATTGCTTTTAGCAAATGAACAATTTATTATTATTATTTATTATGCGTCCTTACTGACTTCTTGTGGTGACCAAACTAATACCACCTGAAAGAACAAGGGGCACAAAAGTTGTCTGTTGCTTCTTTAAAAGAAAGACGCTCATAAAAAAGGAGGCTTATTTGAGAGCCATCTTTGTGTAAACAACATACTCCCACTTAAAATTTATACCTGTACCTCATAATTACTGATTCTTTTGAATTCAAATGCATTTACCAAATAGTAAATGTAATAATAAAACAGAGAGCTAGCCGTATTCTGCTTCTTGCTAGACTACCCACTCATATTTAACACACACACACGCACACATACACACATGGACACGCACAAAGTCACACACACGAAAACTCACACCTCTACAGTCTTCTCTGCTTCCTGTTCTCTCCCAGGCTGGTGCTCTCACAAGTTGTGGTGCAGAGAGGAGGTGACATCGCGCGCACACACACACACACACACACACACACACACACACACACACACACACACACACACACACACACACACACACACACACACACACACACACACACACACACACACACACACACACACACACACACACACACACACACACACACACACACACACACACACACACACACTTCATTTCTCACCAGTCTTTTTCTGTCCCTCCCACACCTCCTCCTCTTCGTCTCTCACACAGGGTTCAGTCGTGGGTTAGCTGGCACAGTTGCTACATATTGGATTTCATGTTGACTATCCGTCTCCTCTCCACATTTGTTTTCATCAGCGTTCGAATATTTTCATTAGTTAAGGATCTGTGAGAGGCAAACGACACGTAAAACTCATCGGATTCAAATAAGACTGCCGTCGCTTTTGATCAACGCATCAAGCGTAAAAGACCTTGCACCGGTGAAGTGGTAATGATTCCCCATCTGCACCGTTTTGCTAATTTCACGGCTCCTCTTGACAACGCTTGTGTCAAAATGAGCAGGAAGGACACCACCGGTGAATGAAGGCACCAATCAATGTCAGACTCTGACGGTAAGACTTAAAGCTGTGAAAGCAGCTTCACTTAGCAAAGACACTCCCAAGAAGAGCTCTCCAAAGATCACTTCAGGGCCTCCTTT
Source organism: Scophthalmus maximus (assembly GCF_022379125.1). Lineage (NCBI taxonomy): Eukaryota > Metazoa > Chordata > Actinopteri > Pleuronectiformes > Scophthalmidae > Scophthalmus > Scophthalmus maximus. Next base: position 11,650,032 of record NC_061534.1, read on the forward strand.
TTTTTTCCTCTTAGTTTGATATACATTCTTCAACCACTCGACTCAACGTCGGTGTTTGATAAAGGCCATGGTGCCAGTGATGGTGAGTGTGTGCTGTGAAAGAGGGGGTATCTGCCATCCGCAGATGTTTGTATGCTCTGTGAGGCCCATCACTTTCACTTGATTAAATCCCCACAGTCATCTTATCTGAAGGCAGCAGGACAGGTAAGTGCGCTCCACTGGCAACCGTTCATTTGAGCTGTGCTGCACATTTTCAAAAAGCCAGTCCAATTACATACACCACTTCCTGTGTGGGTGCCTCGGTTAGACCTTGCATAAACAGAAACAGACTCAACTTCTCGGCTTCTGTGCACACTTAACTGGTTGCCTTGGTTCTGCACAGCTTCTAATTTATAGAAATGATCAGGGCTACACAATGATTTTCTAGGCACACATCCACTCTGAGGCCACATGGAGAACGAGTCTGTCCTAACATGCAAATTCATGTTGTTCCACAATACACAATAATTCTCTCAGAGCCATGTGTATGAAACATGGTCCCCTGCGTCACAGTCTTGTTGTTGGTAGTAACTGACACCAGTCAGCTGTTTTAGGATATTGGATTTAGCCTAATATTTCGAGCCAGACTGAAACATCGGTTGGCTGATAAAATCGGCTGATATTAAACTTTTACAGACAGTTTCTGTGTTTGTTTGCCGATATGAAAACTTTTGTTTTACAGAATGAACAATGCAGAAAAACATTTTTACGTTAAAGGATGTTTATTTTCTTAATTCAAGTTCAATACCTGTATATCTGGTTGTTTGTGCGTTTTATTTGTATTTATAGATATTTATAATAAGGTTTATGGTTAAACTATAAAATAACAAGCCTCAATTACATTGTTTGTGTGTTAAAATTTTGATAATGTCATATCCCCCCCAAAAAATCCATATTGGTCGGCTCTAATAATATTATTAATCAATTCTGTACAGACCCTTCACAGACAGATTCACTTAAGATCAACAACCTATTCTAAACAATTGAATAAGGATAGCACATATCTGACATTGTAAAATATTTTTTTATCAATAATTAGAGAAATGCATTCCACAAAATATAAAAACCATCCAAAGCATCCAAATAATAACACATTATGCCTCATGCACAGTAAACCTATGTGCTGATAGATAAGTAGATTGTTGTAACACATTCATTGTTTTTATTCTGTCATCTGTATGTGGCCTTGAATATAACATTGACTTATCCATTCATTGTTTTTAAATAAAACCAACAAAGCGCGTAAGCGTGACTGAGCCCCGTCTTTGCACAATCCACTCCTAGTACTCATTAACCAAGTGGGTCCTACCATTGTGCTTTGACTGCTCATGAATAAAGCATATACGAGTATTGGGATACATCCCAAATTTATGTGTGCTTGTTTTCTGTTTTTCATCTCATTTGGGGATATGGATATTTGGGCATGGTACACGAGAAACCTGGTTTTCATATCCAATAAAGATGATCGAGTGCAGCATGTTATGAATGAAGGAATCAGTGGACTTTGTTGCACAGTGTCCGGTTTTACTCTACACTATGTAGATCCAGGTGTGTTTTTGATTCCTCGCCATCACAGCCACCTTCTGCCATTTACTTTGGCTGTTGAGGATGAGACAATTTCAGTCCATTAATCAGAGCATTTTCTGCACTGCTTTGTTTGGCGAGAGCGAACGAAGCACCTGCCCGCATGGCAGAGAGCAATCACAAACCTGGATAAGTGTTCTATCAGAGAACTACAGGAAAAAGGTTTGTTTTTTTTAAAGGGTTTATCCAGGTTCCTGAAACCAGGATGTGAAAACACAGAAGGGATTTAAAAAAACACCCTGAGAAGATCTGAAAGAAATACTACAAATTAAATATATTCTTTGTGTATCTGATGTCTGCTGTCTCTGAAGGTGGCTGTAAAATGTTTGTGGTATCTTTTAAGCGGGTTTTTGCTCACTGTGTATGCGTCTGCCCTGCAACCTTACTGCTTTGGATTATTCCTTTTATTACTTTGACTTAATTTTCTGCAAAACTCTACAAAGACAGTGTACGATACCTGCGATGGAGAATAAAAACAGAGTTAAAAGGAGAATGAATGACTTACGTTCAGCAGAAACTCTAAATTAATGCTAATCTATACTTGTTAGATGTGTAAATAAGCCCAAAAAAGTATACAATGTGTCAATACAGAGTCCATAATTATAAATAATTTATATTGTCCTTATGTGGCCATAAAATCAGTTATTGCAGCTTTCATTTCATGTTAGTTACACTTACGTTTGGATATACTGTAGGCAATGGCGTCCAAATTGGATTCTATTCTAATTCACAATGTCCAGAATCGACTCGATTCAATTCTTAATGACTCAGTTACATCAGTGACAAAACATTGTTGTGTCCACGAAATTGTGAAAAGTGCAAATTTCAGCCTAAATTGTACCATAATTTTTTTTCTCCTTGCCAAATCCTAAATGACGGAAAATTATGAATCTAAATTTTTAAGGTCTACATGTGAAAGAAAGTTGAGCAAGAATTAAAAAAGAAATGACACCCCTAAGGATTTCATCATTATGTATATTTTGAGCACAGACAGGAACAAAGAAGAGTCTGCTCACTAGCTTGTGTTGACAAGGCATCAGCCTGACATCTGAGGATAGTTTTTAGCTCTTGTTAGCAGCCGATCAGGGTTAAAGTGAATAACGTAACGAGTCCACACACTGTTGACTCGACTCCCACGGCTTCACGTGTCTTAGCCGGTCAATATCACTTCAACAAGCAGTCTCTCTCCTAAATGCAATATATAGATCCATTTCAATGCAGCTAGAGTCAGACAACGGTCATGAGTCATGCGAGTCGGGTGAAAAAATAAACTGCATTGGGACTTAGACTGTAACTGATCGTGACACAGCTTTACAGGACTGTCGGGACTCAAGGCATCCCACTAGCCAGCTATATCATCTAAACTATTTTTCAACCTGAATTAACTTTTTCTGCACGTTGTAATAATTGATTTCCTCAAAGTAGACATTTTACGCACCATTTAGACCCTAATGAAACACTTAGAGTAAGGTACCACTGTATACTCTTAACAATTAGCGCAAGTGTGTGTTGTGAGAAAAGGTACAAACACAAAGATCGAAATCTCTGGATTTAAGAATCAATGTCTGAAAATGAAAAATAAAGTCGTGATTAATCGGAAAATCTTTGTTTTTTAACCTTCCCCATTCATGATAGATTGCAAGGATTGACGTTTCACATACACTCTGATTCTATTTTGCCGCCATGACAACTATTCGACATTGGAATTCGTTGTAAATACCAGCCCAAACTGGGACCGACTTATATTTACAGTATATTGAACACAGTCGCTGTTGCCATGAGGTGTGTCAAACCCGCAGCGCATATAAACAAAGAAGAGAAAGCAGACCATGCTACTTGCTCCATTCCTCATGGTAGACGTTACACACACGCATACACATAACCCTATGATCACCAACAACAGTGCCACTAATGACATGCTTCACAACGCCACACCTCTATTAACCACAACATAACGAGACAGGAACGTGGTGCCGGAGCACACTCGTCCCCCCAGGCTGCACCTCTCCCCGAGACACAACGCTTTGCCACTGTTTCAGTATCTACTGTACTCTCCCTGGCCAGATGAGGGTATTAGCAGCATGAATAATTAGGCCAGATGTCCTGTATCGCGCCAGCAATACCCAGCGACTTCCCCCCCAGGGAGCACAGTGCAGACACACAGGGAGTCCTCATGAGAGGCAAGCACGGGACGGTCAAAGGCAAAGTGAGGAGATGGTGTCGGATGTGAAATTATCATGACCACAAATGATTAAAGAGAGGAGAGAAGAGCTAGATATCACTGTGAGCCCCTGCAGTCATATTTATCAATCTCTGAACCACTTAACGAATGAGAGAGAGAGAGACAGAAGGAGAGGGACACACACCACTTCTTTCCTACACTAATGCAGCGCGGGACGGCGGCAGTTCGGTTGAAAAGCGCACGAAGCCCCGAGGCAGCTTTCTGGTGCTTGGTAATCTTCTTCAAATCTCATCCCTAATGCTCACTCACACCCAAACACCCATCTGAAATGTTCCTCCCCCCAAAAAAGGCAGACTGGCCGCCTGGATGACTGACTGTCTGGCTAATTGACTGGGTGAGTGTAATCAATGTTGTGAGCTGGATGTACTTTTCAGCTCCACGAGCAGGACACTGGTTCAGGGAGAGTTCAGCGTGCCACAGTTAATGGTCCGGGGGATTTGAGCTGTGGCTCAGCTGGTCGGACGAAGAATCGCCGGCCTGACCATGAATTTACGAGTGAGGTCGCTTTACTAATATGTATTACCAAAAGACGAGAGTGCACTGAGAGACGCACAGAAGTAAAAGGGGGATAATTGTACAAATTAATTATGATTTTTCTGATTTTCTGTGACCGTTTTCTGTAGTTAACTCATTATTCAGTTCTGCCTACTAACACTTAAAAGTCTGGTAGTTAAGATATCCTGGTTTTTATTTAAGTTAAAAATCCCCTCGCTTCCATTGTTTATGCTAAGCTAAGATAACCATATCCTGTAGTATCATGAGCTGCTTTCAGAAATGTCTTTTACATAAATGTGTCAACGCAAATGACACTCTGGACATATTCTGGAATCCGCCCGCCCTTTCTTCGGAAAATGACTGAGTGAGCCCGTGAGAGAATACAGCAGGAAATGAAAATGAAAATGAAAACACTGCTTTATGCAGAAGAAATAATGCATGCTCTACTTAGATGCCAGAGAATGTTCCAGAAATATTCCTGTTGTTTCGAACGCATCTGACTCAGACAATCTTCTGCTGCGTTCGTCGTATGTGAAGGGCAAACTCCGGAAAATATCTGGACCCAATTTCATGTCTTCATGTCTGAAAACAGCTTCACAGACAGAAATGAGAGTTGACTCAATTTTGTCATCTAACTCTCCCTCGCTGTATGATCCAAATGTTGAACTATACATTCTATACTAAGTTGGTGGCCAATTAAGATTGTTTCAATAAATATTGTTTGGTAAAAAAACAGGCCTACTGTACAGTGTAAGCACTGTTGATGAAGGTGGATAGTTGATCAACCATCTTTCGGAAGACTTTTTTATCACTGTATCTCAGTAATGATGTAAAAAAGGAATGTCTATTACCAACGAGGGGAGATCAGCTTCAGTCAGTGACACTAATGGTTTTATAAACTCGGCTCAGCCGGACACTTCAGGGGTAAAATAATCTGTTCATTCGTGTCTTTAAGCACCAAGTGCCATACCTCATTAAAAGATGTACCAATCCCCGTTTGCTCATTACTAATCAGATGGACATAAAAGTGGTTAATAGGCAAAACACCGTCCTTCTCTGCCTGTCGATGTGAGAAATGCACTTTAATGAAGGTGTAACGGTGAGTCCTGCGTTCTTCATTCATCTCCACGCCAACTGGAAACGAAGACCTAGTCTTTCTACAGCGCGCGCGCGCGCGCGCGCACGCACGCGCGCGCACACACACACACACACACACACACACACACACACACACACACACACACACACACACACACACACACACACACACACACACACACACACACACACACACACACACACACACACACACACACACACACACACACACACACACACACACACACACACACACACACACTTACACACTTGACCTCACTGCATTTGGCCTGCTCTCCCTCACGTTTCAAGGCTACGGTGGGATTTTCTTTCCTCTCACATACAACCCATATGTACACATCACACACAACTGTGCAGGCAGGCTTCTGCTCTCACGTCCAGGAACCCTCTAAGATAGGCACGACGTAGAAATCATTCCCCAGGAAAATTGGATCCCATCCACTGTTTAAATTCCACAGACTTTGAGGCATGCAGTTGCTTAGCAACACCAAAGCTGTATCTCTCCCTCTCTGATATCCATTTTGGTTACTTTCTGCATATTCCAGCACTAGCTCTGACTCAGACCTAAGTTGATGTGAAATGATTTTAGTTCATGCAAACACATTTCAGGAGCATTTTAGAAGATTTAGGCAAATAAAACGATTTTGAATTAAAGAATTTCTAGTGATTTGTCATGTTTTTATTTATACTACAATTGGAGAATATGGCCATTAAATAGTTAGATGGAAAAGAAGGTTATACTTCAGAATGATATTTTCTCTAACAGCATATTTTGACATCTGTTTGACTCAAAGATGTACAATCAACTTTTTTTTGGGCCCTTTAAAAAGAGGCAGTAAGTGATTCTACAGCAAAACACGTTTGTAAAAAAACAGCGAATATTTCCTCACAGTCCGCGAGCTGTCGGTTCTGTGTAAGCGCCAAAAAGAAATCTGGGTTTTCGGCTCAGCCCAGGCTCTGTTAATCGAAAACAAAACAAATGGTGCGGACCACACCAACAATCACTCGTCGACACCTTAAGAGACGCGGATTTGGCCCAGTGGTTTTTGCGCATCGGTCTCCCGTACCCGAGGACACGGGTCCATGGCCCCGCCGGAGCAGGAATATCACAACAACAACAACAAAGAGAGAGACGAGCGCTCTCCAAAATCGTCTCTTTAATATTGGGTATCTGCTAATACTGGTTCCGATCAAATACTTGTATTTAAGTTACTTAAATGTTGTTTAAAAAATATAAAGTTAATAAGATTACATTATTTATATGATATGAATGGATTTTCATTTGGGAGAATGCCACCTGACAGTAAAACAAGACGTCTAACTCTGCTGTTTTTTTACTGTTCTGGTTATTTTTTTCGTTGGAGGTCCCTGTAAGTCCTAAATCCATCCACCTGTTTCTTCCTTTCCTCCAGCTCTCAATCAAGGTCACAAGAATCAAAGAAGCTCTGTCTTGTGTGCTGTCAAATATTTGATAAGAATTCACATTGCTCAGACTGACCCTAGACCTGTGGACAAATTCTTCAGCGTGCCAAAGGGATTTCACTCCATGAACAGGATTTATTGTGTGTGTGTGTGTGTGTGTGTGTGTGTGTGTGGGTGTGTAAACTGTATGTGCACGCTTGTGTGTGCACTGCCTAAATTGAGTGTATTCTCATCAACACTGTTCACTAATGTCACCATGTCTGTCTCTGCCATTTCAGGTTTGATGCTCTGTGGTTAGGACGTCATCGGTTTCAGACCTATGTTTGCAACCAACTGCACACTACACACTGTTCTCTTACTATCTCAGTGCTTCTGTCTCCATTACAAATACATTTCATCTACACAGGTCTTTCTGGTCTCCTTCTCATCCCTACACACTGGTGACTCATGAAGCGTTTGTTAGAGATTATAGATAAATGATGGGCCATTGTCATGGATGTTCTGACAAAAGTTTCAGACATAAACTCCAGAAAATGAACCGGACATTTCCTGGTCGAACGCAGCAGGAGATTGTCCGAGTCAGAACATTTCCAAAACATTCTATGGCAGCATGCGGGAGGCAGGACATGCCTATAACTCTGCTGCAGAAAGTGCAACATTTGTGCTCTCACATAACGCACCTCCGGAACCCTGATCAAAATCAAAAACTGATCCTCACAGTCAATGTGCTTCTATGGTTTCCTATGATATAAATAGATACTGTGACTTCTTTCAGAAACCTATAAATGTGACAAAATCCCTCAGTAAATTAAAAACAACAGTGCAAGAAAAAGTGAGTGAACCCTTTAGAATCATTTCTGTTTAAATTGACATCTACAACAAATAATTATCAGGTTTTGTGTAGCGATTAAGCTCGTCAGCTTTTCTTGGAGGAATATTCTTACAGCATCCTGCTTGTTTACCATCTTACCGGGAGTCAGAGGAGCGGATCAATATCAATTTCATCTCTGTGTGCGTTCAGTTCAGTCGCAGATCTGAGACGTGTTTAGTCTCGCTAAGCTCAAAGAGTGGAAACAGTCATAGATGCCTTCTGACTCCAAAGCTCAGTTTTGATCACTGTGGCTTTTCTGCTCAGTACAAGGGATCTACATCAAGTGCAGGGACTTATTTTATTGAGATATGAAAAATATTCCTAAATGGAGCTTTATGATAAGAGGTTTCAATTTAATGAAAAAAAGATCCAGCCAGTCCAAGGCTTGATTCCTCTCTACGTGCTTCTTCTTAGGATGAAAATATTACCTAGAATCATTTGCAGCAAAACAACAATTTGATTGTGTTTTGGTTTTGCTTTTTACGGTAAAACATATGTATACATCTACATTTGGCTTCCCCCATACAAATATCTATTCTTCTGTAATGTGAGAGCTTGCAGTAAGCGACGGTAGCAGAAAGCTGAAAATGGAAAAACATTCTCTCAGGCTCTTTGCAGACAGAGACCTACACATCACCGCGGGTATAAAGCTTGTCAGCACACTTTTCTCCCCGTCTCTGACTGTTCTCAATAACCCCCGTTGCCCAGATGAATGATGGCAGGTGCTGGATAAAAGCCAGCATTGGCCTCACTTCGGCTTGAAGTCTCTCTCCCGTGTTTCATTCAGTACCCCTCAATATCAAGCATCAGCGCACAAGCCAAAGAGCGATGTGTAAAAATAAAGAGAGAAAATGGTTTAAGACGAAAGAGCAGCCCGTTGCTGGCGTATGATTAGCTCCATCAAGTGTGACCAGGGCAATCTAGAGTGAGGTGTTTGTCAGTGTGCTGTTCAAAACCAGAAATAAACTGAGATAATAAATAATAAATAATAAAGTGTGACGAAAAGCAGCAGCAACACTGTTAGACAAAATCCACATTACTACGTTTTCACCTGGAGTCCACACTACTGTGGAGTTTGAGCGCCTACAAATGAGAGGTTTGGAAACACTGCTCGCCGCGATTTACGTAGTTTGAAAACTCTAAAAAAATCGAGGCTGCCTTGTAGAATGGACGAGCAGAAAAACGGAAATGTTAGGAGACGATGGCTCAGTAACCCGCATTCGCTTCCTGATTGGCTCATCAGTCACGACTCGACTACCAGCGGTGAAAGCGAAACGTTGTAAACGCTTTCTGTCAGTAACAGTTCCTCCACCTCCTTGTCGGCCCAAGAGAATATTTTCTGACTGCAGAGTAGACAATCTGCTTCCTGAATACACCAGCAGACATGAGATGCAACGTGAAGCTACAGCACAGTTATATAGAAGAACAACCATGAAAAGAGATCCTCGTGAATTAAGCAGTGGTTATTCTCCTGTGATTTAATGTACAAAACCATATTTATTCAGATGATAACAATATCTACCACAATATCTCAATCTACAACCCGCTCAGCATGGTGCACTCAGCACAAATAAATCAGACCGTCTCAGGACTTTTTCCTCTCTCCGTTATCTCATTTTAACAAACAGTCTTTCCGAGCGGTAATTATTTTTTACTTGTTATCTTGATCTTCTTTCTGCCAGCCTCGGTATGTTTGTTTGGAGAGTACAGCTCGCCCGGTACAACGCGGAATACGTCAGCATTGTTGGCTCGTGCTTAGAAAAAGGGCAACAGGAAGAGACCACTCAGGGAGAGAGGAGACAGGAGGGGAGGTGAAGGAGGGAAGGGCAGAGTCAGAGAGAAAGAAACAATATAAGGAGGGAGGAGAGAGTCACTGAGAGGTGATGCCCAATGGAAGCACGTCGACGACTTACGACACCTCCAAGATATTTTTGCGTGTTCTGTCAAACGCCTCTGCATCAGATTCGTTGTTTGAATCTTTCCTTATAAATTACACAAACAGTCTTTAATTCAGGCAAATTTTGCAGATGCACTGCATTAACCTGAACACAAGAAGGCCAAATCTTTGTTTAAACAAGATACAATCACCCACCTACTACTAACAAGTTACTACTACTACCTAGGACTCTTTGAAAAGAGAAACGTGAAATAAACCTACTTCCACCTAAAGGGACAGTAAGTGATTTTAAACCAATACACGTTCTGTAAAAATCACCTAACGGTCCTCTAGCTGTCGGTTCTGTGTGTGCGCCGAAAAAAATAAATCAGTTTTTTCAGCACAGCCCTGACGGATCAATTAGTCCCTGGACCAGTCCTGCAGGGAAGTCCAGAGAAGAAAAAAACATTGCATACGCCATCAGGGAAAAAAGTTTAAGACTGGCTTCTTAAAAAACTTTTTAGTGTTGACTAACTCCAGAAGAGAATTGCTAGCCTAATAACTTGAAGGCTACTAACAACCCATAATGCAACACAGGGACTTGCTCCTTTCATCTGATACAGTTGATAAGTCCATTTCAAGGCTCCCAGTTTGTTTAAGTGCAATGCCAGAAGAAGGGTTCCTCTATTCTGGCCCATTCAGCATCATGTCAGGGTATGTAGCCACGCAGCAGAAGATACGCAGGTTTTGAGAAGGTTTCTTCCTCCAACACAATCTGTGGTTCTCAAACCTCTGAAAGCTTTAAACATTAAACTATTTAAAATTCAATATCTACCTCATATTTGCTAAATCTGTGTCCTCCCTCTGGACAATCAGAAATCGCTCACCGTTATCTGAACAACTTTTTTCACTAAAAAAAAAGTAGTCTGAAAGAAAACTGTTCACAGCAAGGTCTGAGGAGAGTACCAAGGACACTGTTTCTGGGAAGAAAGGTTGCTTTGAACTTTTTTTTAACATCAACTGTCAATGCTGGGAGCACCACAAAAAGGAATTTAACTCAGTAGTGGGATGGAGGCAGAAAGCCAGACACAAAAAGGCCTTTATACCTAGAAAACATGTAACGGTGAGTCTGTATAGTAGCTATTGTCACTCCGAGGTCGATGTCGAGTAGATGACGATGAGTCAGCAGCACAGGAGACACTGGATCTTTACCAAGCTCTCATTCGTGTGTGTTAAGGATGAACAGGCGGCGGTTTACTCTGCTACCTGCGTTCTTCTGGCAATGATGGGGGAGATAATTAAAGTAAACGCAGAAGTTATATTTCATGAATGCAGAGATGACGACTGTAACCTCTGCGTTCATGTGCGCAAGACCAGCGTTGTAGTTCGTCTCTGCGTTCATCCAGGGATGTTCATTCTCTGTGTCTCGCCATCAAATATCAGAAGTGATAAAAGAAATGTGACTTTTGATCAGATTTTCTGACACTCAACATATTTCATATCCGTTCACTGACTTATTTGTTGCAAAAGAAGGAACTGTTCAAGGATTGGGGAAACGTTTCAAGTTTGCAAATGTTTTTTTATGCATAGAAAACAGGAAGAATAGTATGTTCTCAAGCCATTAGAGGCGGTGCTATTTCAGGTATTTTGTCATATTAAGTTTTGTTCTCTGTTAACATCATCCCCCCTCACCCACGACAGGATGTTATGAGGAAGACAGCAGGGTCAGAAAGTGTAATACTGTTTCGTGTGTGTGTAAAATGAGTGGTATTTTTTTTGTCATGCACGACTTTGCTGTGTTTATCTTAACAGAAAGACGTATGTTTTCCCTATGTTTGGCATTTTTCATTCCAAAAAACTGAACTTATTAACTGCTTTTCAAATATTTGCCCATTTATTTGCTTTTAATCGACCAATTGGTCGACTGACTGACTGTCTGTCTGAAGCTTGAGAACCGTGTCATTACGATGTCTACAGTGAGGGTGGGAGGCTGGCCTCTGAAGACCAGGTCTGAGTTAAAGGAGGGGGGGGGGGGGTTAATGTTTTAAGGTCCCAGCCAATGTGTCTCCTGCAGGAGGTGGTGTGTCGGCGAGGAGGGATTCCCACTCCTCTGAAGTCTGGCAGTCTGTATCTGGTTACTCCCGTCGGTCTGCCATGATTGCCCTCCACTCACATTCCACAGCCCTCATTTACTCCAATCCACACAGGAATCTGACAAACTCAGCATTACAGACAGAACAAATACACACACCAACACGGGGACCAAACAAACCCCACAGATCTCAAGTCGAATGTTAAAACCAACTTTTGACTATAAACATACGTCTGAAATTACCACTTCTTCAAATCCCCCCTTCCCTTTCTCCCCGAGACAAACTATCTGTCAATTAATAAAAAATAAAAAAACATTAAACGCAACTTGAGACAACTTCGACTCAAGCTGAGGTTTGTGTTGCTGCTGTAGTGTTAACCTGGTTGTAAAATGCAAGAAATGCTGTAATCCACATGGAGGCGTTTGTCATCTCACACCAAACTGTGAGAGGAGCAGCGGTGATGTGGTGGTTTGGCCCTCAACCTCTGTGGCCCTCCTCCTGGAAGGAAAGCCCTTACAGATGCCCGGCTGCTCATATGATACGGCAACATGTTGCGCAAGTCATTACTGCAACATGGACGTCACGTACTTTCATTGAATATCAGTGTTTGTGCTCACGTGTATATGACCAGGCGTGCAGAAACGCAGGGCCGTCGCCGCGGCTGCTTCCTTCCTTTGAGAATTAATTTCCCATTGCTTTATTAAAGTCAGCTCTCTGTCAACGAGTCTGACATCAACATTGTTCCTCTGAAGGGGGGGGGGGGGGCGCAATAGGACAGAGGACAGTTCAATTCATAATCAACAGGCAGCAAAGAAAATGGCCCTTCTTGTGAAGCATAATTGGAAAAGAAAAAGCGAGAGGATATTGTAGGCCTCTCATGCTTGTCTCGTGCTGATATTGCACCTATCAATCATATTTCACAGGGTATGTTCTGTGTGTTCACTGACATTTCTCCTGATTGATCATAGCAATAATACGCACATGCTGTGAAGAAAATATACAGAGAGGGAAGAGGGGGCAGCATGTGATGATTTAACACGATGTGATGTGTGTGTGTGTGTGTGTGTGTGTGTGTGTGTGTGTGTGTGTGTGTGTGTGTGTGTGTGTGTGTGTGTGTGTGTGTGTGTGTGTGTGTGTGTGTGTGTGCCGGGGGAGTGGGGGGTATTATATATAAAATAAGGGTATATGAATAAGGGTATATGATGTAGAATATAGACATTAACCGTCTTTTCATCAAAAGGCAGCTTAGTAGGAAGCTTTGCGCTTGTAAAACCCTCAGAGGGAGAGAATTTCATCCTCAAAAGACAGATTTTTTAACATGCATCAAAATACAAGATTCACTCTCATCCCTCCATAAATGAAAATGGCAGCTACTGATAAAACTAGATGCATGAATAAATCACAAATTATTAAGTTGGATGGGCTTGTTTACCTGTTTGTGCTCAAACATCTATGACTTTTAGCAACTCTGAACGTCAAAGTCAATACTGTGAAAATCTGAATACTGTCTGTGCTGCATGCACCAAAATCAAAACAACCACTTCTGTATAAATAGTTACCTTGTCATTTGGCTAATTAGTTTTGACTGACCTGCATGCCATGTAATATATACATGTAATGAGGAGATCCAACTATTGAAATAACCTGAAAGACAACAGAAAGAATGCGGATTTCTGACATATCAAAAATCTATGACAGAAGAACATTTTTATTGACGTTTTAACTGCAGTTAGGCTTCGAAACTGTGATCTGAAGGCTGAAGTCATTTGAGAGAGATCATTTTGCAACTCTTTTGATAATTCATTAATTGTGCAAGATATTTTTCAAGGAAAAAGTTACATTAAATTCTCTTGGTTCGCTTTTAAGGTTTGCTTTTTAATGATAATAAAAGGGAATATTGGCCTTTGGCTATTTTCACTATTTTCTGACATTACACAGACCAAAAGAATTGTTGATTAATTGAGAAAATACTCAGCAAAGTCATTGATAACAAGTAATAAAATCATTCGTTGCAGACCTATCTCAATGCAAATCAGGCACCATCGTCCTGAGACTGCTAATCCCAATGTTGTTTTTGTTTCCTCAAGCGAGCTCTTGTTAATTGCCCTAAAAGCAAAGTGTAGATGCAGCGGTAACAAAAGCACATTGCCAATTCTTCCTGGATCTAATAAAGCAGGAAGTTCTACCCGCATTAGTCTAAATGTTTGGGTCTATTGACATCACCGCTGAGGGTAAGTAATTAATTTGATCATTCTAACGTCTACTCTTGCTGAGCCCTTGAACATAATTTCAACAGGTTTCTGCACTACCACCGATGGTACTTTTTAATTAGTAGCAAAATAGATGATTATGAATTGTACCTGTTGCAGGATTAAAGCACAAATGCAACAAAAATATTGTGTGCTACAAAGATGTTGTAAAATATACATTAAAAATAAGTTTTTTAATTTGATTTTTGATCTTTTACAATTACCAGACTCCAAAACTCAGATTTAGTTCTTCTGGCTGCTATAACTCCGAAATATGCCGGAGAGCAGCGCCACTACTATAAGACGTATCCAGCAGAAACTTCTTAGAGATGCAGCATTCGTGTTTTTATACACTGACTCCACAGACAAACGCGTGGTGTCACAATATCAGTTGGCATGGAGATGAACAAAGAACTGGCATCCAAACTCACAAACTCTTAATTACATTATTACGTTACATGCACAGAGAGGCAGACTTCTGCGTGACAGCTCCCGGCAACAGATCAATAATGGCTTGAAATCCATCACGTGGAAAGTGCTTTTCGCAAAAACAACAATTTTCTAATGATGATCACAGACTTATCATAAGAGGGTGCTTTAATTTTAGCTGCGATCGACGCCAATCTAATATACCCTTGTTGTGCACGTGGGGACATTCATTTCAGACATTATACATGTGTGTGATAGTTTCTGTGATTCACTGGGGTCAGGGAAAAAACATGACTGCGGGCCATGCTGGATCTAAATAAGCATAAGAATGCCAGAAGTGACTGTCCCCTTCTTCTAACCCCCAACGACACATCCCAGGCTGTAAACACGGCTAGACAGCCCCCGCCCCGCCACCTCCATAACCTCCCATCCTGGGCTCCAGCCCCCCTCCAGATAGACAGACTTCCCCCCCAATTCCCTATTCCTCTTCCCTGGAGAGGGGGGGGGGGGTCTTTGGCTTTGTGTCTACCGACACAGACAACGACTTTATGTTGCATCCCCACATGCATGCAGGCACGTGTGCAGGAATACATGGACATACAGGAGCGAGCGAGCGAGCGCACGCGCGCACACACACACACACACAGACAGAGAGAGAGAGGAAGAATGTATATGACACTGCACATGATTGCAAATACAAAGCACGCAGGATACTTTGATCTATATATACACACAGCATATATAGGACATCTCAAACAATAATGCCGATGAATCACATTCGAGACGAATCTATGACAGTCTTTAACGTAAATAATCAAGAGGATTCAATGTCAGATGAGATTCTAATTAGAAACAGAAAAAATATATTCGTGGAGGTGAAAAGGTCAGGAAACAACAAAGAAAAGGCCAACCCGCCCACCACTAAGACCCCACGTAGACAGGCCTGTAAGGCCCCACCTATACACCAGAACCCTGTTCTTCCTCCCAACCCCCCAAGCTCTGTGTACGTACACACACACACACACACACACACACACACACACACACACACACACACACACACACACACACACACACACACACACACACACACACACACACACACACACACACACACACACACACACACACACACACACACACACACACACACACACACACACAGGCTGACGTGCTATAGACTGCAGGGTGTTGTAACTACAGACGAACCACACGCTGATTTGATTCTTAGAAATGATTGTCCAACATGCATTTCATTATGTTGTGGAATAAAGCCCACTGAATTCAGTTATGGTGGTGGAACAAACATTTCATTCATTTTAAACATGATTTGGTCAATTTGATTCATATTAAAAAGGGGAAGGTTTCAACATAGTCTATTTTAATTTCAATTTGAAAATGTCTTGCAAACATCTGTGCGCAGTACACGACGCGAGACCATGGGGACCACACATGTCCGATGTGTGAACACACTCACATATGCAGATGACTGATGTATAAGTATCGTATTAAACCAGACGGGGATATATTACAGATGAAACAGAAGGGTTCCAACCACTCGGCCTCCAAGGAACACCAGCAAGAGTCAAGACAACTGTGCTGTTTCTGTCTGCTCATTACTTTGGCCAAAGTTTTTTTTGTAAAAATATATATGTATATTATAGGGGGAAAGGCTTGTAAATCTCATGATTCTTGTACTGTCAACGATACAACTGTCACGTGCAACATTTGTGAAGCTGGGACCAGTAAATGTTTGGTGGTTTTGCTAGAGCCAGAACAATGAGGATTTTTGGGGGCCAATGCCGATATTAGGGAGTACAAGATTTCGGATACGATACATCCACGGATATATACACACATATATATTCTGTAAAACAAAACATTTCATATTTGTATACAAAAGCGCTCATACCTCATATTATCGGCCAAATGATATAGCAGCCAGGCTCTAGTTTTTGTTTTTAAAAAGCTTCTATTATTTCATTGTCGAAACAGCTGCTTATCTATTTTCTAAGGGCTAATGCTTTAACGTTGACTGATTATTCGACTAATCGTTGCAGCTCTGTGGACGAACAAACACTGGGCAGGTCATCCACAGAAAACATCACAACGATCTATTTTTCATGTAGGCAACATAAACCACAATGTCCCAGTTACTTGTTGGAGCTAACATGCATCACCAGGGACAACAAGCAGACTCTCTTCTCCACAGGCTGCAAACAACCACAAGCCGCAGCAGCCAACAGGTGAGCGAACGGCAGGTAAATGCAAACTTCCTCCACGTGGCAGCACAGAAAGGCAGATCCATCGTTCATGTGAAGGCACAGCAGAGCCTACATTCACCCAGCACGGCCCTCCTGAAGACTCACCTTCACCCTCCTGTCGTTGACGAAGGTGCAGTGGTGACGATCCAGGTGATAGACACGATCCAGGTGATGGACACGATCCAGGTGATGGACAGAATCCAGGTGATGGACACGATCCAGGTGATAGACACGATCCAGGTGATGGACACGATCCAGGTGATGGACAGAATCCAGGTGATAGACACGATCCAGGTGATAGACACGATCCAGGTGATGGACACGATCCAGGTGATGGACAGAATCCAGGTGATAGACACGATCCAGGTGATAGACACGTCCCACCGCACGTGTCCTGGTGACAGTCACTTTGTTCTGCTGTTGACGTCTGGCCTCCTCTCATTCTGTTTTTGTTTTCCTTCGACGCTGGTTTATTAATATTAAAACAAAAATCACTTGACATAACCAACGAGTCTGGACTAACTAGTTATACATTTAAGTGATGTGCTAACGTGTGATTTGTTTGTGTCCTCGCAGTTTCACAGAGACTGCTCCACAGTCACCGTTAATCAAAGGACGCACACTTCACCTGGCTCTAACCACGGTGACGTCAGGTACACCTCCGAGCCCTCACTTAGGGACCGTCAACAAATTCCCCTTTCAATAGAAAATAAATAACTTCATTGGTTTCAACAGCGTCCGTGTCATGTGGCCCATTGACTCCAAATCATACCAGATATTTTGTTAATACTCTGAGAAGAAATAGGGAACACTCGTTTTTATTGGATTTCAGCTTTATTTATTTTTTATTTCAGTTTTATATCAATCTTTATTTCAATAGCTTCAATGTCATGTGACCCGCTGACTCCAAACCAATGCAACTTTGTATGACTACCCCCCCCCCAGTGCTTCTTATATTTTATATGAATATTAATACTCAAAATATGTTTTTATATAAGTTAATGTTCAAACGAAATATAGGAATCTTTAAAATATACTAAAAAGAGGTGTGAATGTCTGTCTAATATCCAACCTAAAACCAACTGTCTGGCACGACTGCAGCACACCTGCAGGCCTACTGCCTGAACTGTAGAGGTGTAATACCCCATGTCATCACGCACACTGACCAACATGTACCAGCCGTCAGGGGGCCGCTGTTTCACCAACTTGAAGAAACCCAATTCAAAGAGATTGATACCAGGATGTAAACACCTTCAGAAGTCTACAGTCCCTTATGTAAATATCCCATCACATTAAAAAGCTTCTTCAGAAATATTTTGTGTAAATTTTATTTCCAAACATGATGGTCTTCTTCCCACTGCCAGAGCTACTACGTCCTCTATTTTTTTCATTCATCGTTTTAGCATCAATTAATCAAATTTAAACATCTTGAGACGACTAATGCTGCAACTATCTTTCAAAGTACTCAAGTGTTTTGTTCTTGGATGCTGTTCACAGAAAACAGCTTACAAGTGTAATAATATACTGCACATCTCCATGCCGACTAGAGATGCTGCTGAAATCTGTAATATGTTTAATCGAATTATTGCTGTGAAGAATCAGGGTCACCCTGTCTGAGGGAAGTCATGGATATGAGCCCATTCCTCCCTTACACACACGCACACACACACAGGCACACACACACACACACACACAGGCACACACACACACACACACACACACAGACACACACACACTCACACACACAGACAGGCACGCAGACACACACACACGCAGACACACACACACACACACATTGCTTAGAGCAGCTTTAGTTGTATTAGCAGGGTTAAGGATTACTGATGTGAGGGCATAGCAATGGCCATGAGTTTAAAGTGCATGATGTCAAGGAACAGGGTCCCACCATGTGTTCCCACCCCCCTGCTGGGATATGTTCGAAAGGCTCCTGGTGTAATTCATCTCTCTTTCTAGAGTTTGTACTAAATGTAAAGATACACACAGCCATTTATGTTCTGGTCTCAGGCATTAATAAGACAGGAGGGAAATATTATTAACAAGTATGAACATGACGTTTTTAATGATCAACTACAGATATTTGCTGTCGTGTTTTAGCTATGCAGATTGATGTATAATATTCTAAGCCTAAATCATAATATGTGTCACCTGATGCCATGCAAATAATCCAAATTCCCTTTCAGTAATTTCACGGAAATTTACGGAGATGCAATAGAAACACACTTGAATTGTGCTCGGCGATATCTATTTCAGGGACAGGAAGATTCAGTTTTTTCTTAAGGTTTTCAATTGCTGCTAAGGTCTTTCCTAATAATGGTAAAAGAGACAGCAAAGGGGCAAATAGATGCTCCATTTCAATCCTGCTTGCACCACTAAATATGTTGTTTCTACAATTGTATCCTGGATACAATTCAAGTTTTTGTTGCAAGTGTTATCGCACAAAGCGGCGGATTGGGGGTTGGATGGTGCAGAAAGTGGGTCTTGTGAATGTAGGTCTTTGAGACAGTGTGTGTGTGTGTGTAAAGCAGGCTTACAATAGTAATCCTCTTCACAGACACCCATCTGACTCGCAATAGGATGAGGCCCAGACAGAGACACATATGCGCACGCACACACACACACAGACACACACACACACACACACACACACACACACACACACACACCACAGTGAAAGGGTTTGTCTTGTTTTTAGAAATACAATAGGTCATAAATAGACCTTTGTCCCTAATCGCCTTCTCGGTCCAGTTCCTCTGATATCTAAGATATCTAAGATGACTAAATGAAGTTGTAATCTTCCAGTATGTGTGCGTTCCCTCAGGTGTGGCCCCAAAGTCTTTGTGTGATTGTTTGAGACGTTACATGCTTTTCCTTTGTAAGTCATTAAAATGAGTAGGCTCCTCGAAGGAAGCTGGACCGTCTGTTGACTTTACGTGTTCCTGAAATGTCCCATTACCGCTTCCTAGCTCTGATGTCATCAGTCGATTAATGACACAGAGGAAGAGGGACATTCATCTCGAAATAACTCGGGAGAGACAGTCAGTTTTAAAAGGCATAACGAGTCTGTGAGAGCAGGGACAGTGAGTTATGGCTCCGTCGCACTGTGACTCATGTCTCACAGGGAAGCGCTTTGGCGGTCCACGACACAACATCCTGGGACACAAAGTCGAGCCAATGTTAACTGACCGCAAAGAGAGACCAGGTTCTTCAGGTTTTAGAGAAATGTCATGTGGACCCATTCAAATAATCCAATTTGGATTAAGCACAACACAAAAATATAAAAGCAGAAAATAAACACCCTGAAAAAGCTGAATGAAACCGCCACAAACCCAAAGGTAAGTCACAGATTGAACGGAAAAAATCTTATTTGTACATTTTTTTTTATTTTGGCATTTCTTTGTTTTGCATTTATATTAAGCAAAGTGCATCTTATTTTCTTTTTCATCAACACATTGCACAATACATAAATAATGATGCATATAAAACGTCTTCATATTTACAATTAATAATATATTTATATATAACATAAAATACATTTTTCGCTTCTTATTTTATTTAATTAAATTTTGTCATTCATTAAACAAAGTCCGTCAGAATTTTTATACTTTCTTCTTCTTTTAAAACCTTTCTTCTTCTCTCTTTGAACCTTCTGGAACAAAAAAAGGGGAAAGCAGGTGTAGTCTGTTTGTGAGGGGGGACAGATGAGGCGAGGAGGGTGAATAGGAGGAAGGCTGCTGCTATCGGGTGTTGAAGATGACTTCCAACCAGCACGGGCAGCTACTGATGAACTGTCTGGTGTAGCATTGTCCCCAGCCTTTCACAAAGCTTATCTGCACCGTGAAGCCTGTGCGAGGCTGCTGCGTGAACTCGTGGTCGTTCGGCCTCCGCAGGCTGCCGGCCTTGTCATAGTCAAAAGCTTTGATGGAGAAACCGGGGAACACCTTGTGCACCAGCAGCGTGCGCGAGTCCGGGTTGTCCAGTGTGGCCGACTTAATGAAGATGGGGTAGCAGCTGCGGTTGTAGACCCACACCCCGTCCGGCTCACGCGTCAGCTGGATGCCGTAGCCAATCTTGGCCCGCACCATCTGCACCAGCTGGGACTTGTTTTCGGAGCAGAGCTGACCCAGGCAGAAGCCGTTCCCCTGAGGTAGATCATAGAAGATGTCCAGAGAGGGCTCCTGGACCGAGTAGAGGCGCCCGACACGTGTCTTCTCCTCCCAGTATGCCACCACGCACCAATGGGCCCGATCGCCAGACTCTTGCATTGCCAGGGAATCTGAAGAAGGAAACAGAGAACGGAGTCGGTTAGACCTGTGGTAAGGAGCGCACTAACATCATGAAGACACTGAAATGGATTTCAAAAAACACAGATGAAGAGGTAAAGAAAAAGAGGGGGGGGTTGTGATGACGCCATATGATCAGAAACATCTTTCTAGACATTTCTAATTCTCCACAACTTCTCCCTGATCCCTGTTTTGGGAAATGGAGAATGTGCTTTGGTCGAGTGCCAAAGCTAAACTGTCATCCTCAATTTCTGCCATACAGGAAAACCATGTTGGAATTCCTGGACTTCAGACAGGAGACGCAACTCAGAGACATTGGCAGGCAAGTGTCCACACGCAGCACAATATTTGTCTAGGCATTAAATGCTTATCTTCTGTCTAGCTCGCTGTATTTTTGTAGCCGCGTGGCCAACAATGTGCTGACGTCAATCGACTGTCCCGTTCCTCTCGTCGGCGACATGCTTCGCCCGGCCAGAGGAAATCAGAAACTACGTTTGAATTCAAGACGAGGCCGCAAACGGCAAACAAGATGAGGGGCTGTCACATAAACACATAAACCATCCCCTGTCTACGATGAAGCACACGGCATTTCGCTGTGGAGTGACGCAGGACGTTAACTCTCAAACTTTAGACGGGAGAGGCCTGGCTTGTTGACAAGCCGGGCCTCTCCCGTCTAAAGTTTCCCCTGAGCGTAAAAGAAGTGTAGCATTGGCCATGCTCCAGTTTCCAAACCCCCCCCCCCACACACACACACCTCCTCACTCTCCCGTCTCCCTTTAGTGTGCCTCCTGCGCCGTCCCTCTTCCCCCTTCATATCTCTATTCCACAGAAATCTGGCTCCCAGCAACTCCCAGCTAGCAAAGTGGGAGCCAGTCAGGCGCAAGGGAAATAGAGGGAGACAGAGAGAGCGCAAGAGGGAAAGAAAGAGGGGGCGGGGCGCGGAAGGGAAGGAATGCTTTCACATATTTTGACTGTTACTTTTGCAACTTTGCTTCCTCTCCCAACATCACCTAATCACCTGATTGTCGCCGGCCGCTTCGCTCAACAATCAATATATACATCTCTCTCCTCTCTCTCACTCTCCCTCTCAACACACACAAACTCAATCCCAGCCCCGATGAAAGACACATTCAAGGGTTAAGAAAGCTTGAAGAGGGGAAATATATGTGAGGGAGGGAAAAAAAAATGAACAGAGCACCTCTCAGAGCCATTTGAGTCGCCCCAATCCTTCCTCATCCGACCCCAACCTACAACCCCCCCCCCCCCGGACTCTTTTCATCCTGCGGTAGCTGTGAACATAACCGGTAATTTGGAAGGTCCCGTCTGAGACAAACTGCCACATTAATGCGGCAGGATCTCTACCGGCCTGAGCGGCCTCACCGCGGCCTGTCATTAGCCTTCATTAGACGCAGGGTAGAAAGAGGGGGAAAGAGGGAAGAAAAAGACAACACTGGGAGAAGAGACTGAAACAGAAACAGAGAAGGGGGGGGGGGGGGGGGGGTTGGAAAACTGAAAGCATGCCTTCCGTAAAACAAGAGGGGCTGTGTTCTTTGAAGTTGGTCAGAGCCAAGCCTCGGGGAGTTTATCGTAAATCCGTCCCTACGGGGTGCTGGGGGAAACTAAGTACCCAGTTATCTACCTCAGACTAAATGGAGGAAAAAAGCATTTATCTTTGAGATAAGAGACAGAAAGGATTGCTTGTGTCTTGGGCTGATGTCAAACAGATTCTCAGATTCTCAGATTCTCGGATTCTCCGATCCTCGCTTTGCTCTGCGAGGTTAAACAAGAAGAAGGACGAGTTGGACAGCTGACACAGGGCCTGCTGGTGGAGCTCACCTGTGGGGCCCTGTGCGTGTGTGCGTGTGTGTGTGTGTGTGTGTGTTTGTTATTGCTGAGAGAGACAGGCCTTGGCGTCAGAGGTCATTAGAGCGGCTGCCTGTCTGAGCCTGTCATTGCAGCCTGAAAACACCCTGCTATTCAGGCCTACACTAACTGCCCCGCTTCCCCTCCCTCGTCGCCTCTGCTCCCGTCTCCTCTCAGAAAAGAGGGAGAGGAGAGAAGGGAAGGGGTGAATGCAAAAAAGTTGAAGGAGAGGGTCGGCCAATAAAGTAGTGATGTTTAAAGTCTTCAGGTCCTTGTCCTTCTAGTGGGCCAAGCTCCAGAAAACGCTGGATCCTTCACTGACCCTTTCCTCTTAAGACTCTCCATGGCTGGCAAATACCCAACACCCACGACCCAAGTTCGTAAAACAGCCTGTCTGTTCTAAATGTAAAGTCTCCAAGAGTAAATATCTGATGACATCACTATGACGTCACCAGAGGTTATTTCCTTAGACATCCTCCAGAGCCCAGAGACAACTTTATGCCACAGTTTTCACCATTTCAGGCGTGAGTGCCACTTCAACAGATAAGCAATGTTGGATAATGGAATCTATTTTATACGCTGGTGATCATTTGTTTTGCATCGAAAAGTCTGAATCTACAATGAATTCATTATATACAAAAAGAACAATATTTCACTGTGGAGGATAGGATGCATAAAAGTAGCATAAAATGAAAATACTCCTGGTAAATCGAAAATACGATTTGAGTACAGTGCCTGTGTTCTATTTCACTTCTGTTAAGTGATTTAGGGCCTTTTTTTTGTCCAGCAGGGACAACAGCTACCCTGAATTCTTCTCATTCCTCCAAACACGGATAATAAGAACAAAACCGAAAACAAATCCAAGGAGACAATTGAGACAATGACAAAAAAAAAAATGTAAAAAAATATAGCGACAGGATTCAGTCGAGCTCAAACTGTCCTCACACGTGAACAAAACCAAACTCAGGAACTTCAGCAGAGTGAAAGCGAGACAGGCAGACTCCTCTATCTGCGGGGCGCAGCCTTAAGAAGAGTATGTTCACAGCTTGTCCTGACAGCAGATGAGTTTACACCTCATGAGTAATGCTGCTGAACACGGAACCACACACACCCACCCACACACACACACACACACACTAGTGTGAGTGACCCCGTACCAACACACCCTATTCCAAGTGCAAGACTCATTTAACTGATTTTAAAACATTGTGTGGAAAAGTGTGTGCGTGCGTGTGGTAACGTGTGAGGTGTCTGCTGGTCGAGCTCCTCATGTTACGGTCTGACACTTTCAAGTGCGTCTCGAATGGGCGAATGCGCGCGCGCGTGTGTGTGTGTGTGTGTGTGTGTGTGTGTGTGTGTGTGTGTGTGTGTGTGTCAGCCGGTGTCGTCAGAGTCCCTGTGCCCGGTGTGTGATTCCATCAGCTCGGGCCCCTGAACACGCACAGAGCCGTCTGCAGTCTCTGTCTGTGCATCTGTCTGGGTGTCTGCCTATCGCAGCATTAGTCCGTCTATCTGTCTGCTGCCCCCACCTGCTTGTCTGCTCTGCGGCCTCTCAGCCCATGTGTCTCAGGCTTCTCCTCACTGGAGATAAGCTGGCTAGCCGACAGCCCCGGGCCATCTGTCAGGCCGGCCCTCTCCTCTCCTCTCCTCTCCTCTCCGCCTCTGTCAGTTGTCTGCTGCCTGTCTGTCCCATTCTGGTTTGTCCCATGGGGCCACAAGTAACCCCCATTCAAAAGAAGAATAAAACATTTTTTTTTAAAAAGACTTCCCTGCTGGTGAAAAAAAGCTAAAATGCTGATAGATCGTTGCCGAAAGATACTGGAGCAGCCTGGTGCGGAGTGCTTCATGTGACCGCGATGATAATAATCATAACAGGCCTTGTGGAAAACAAATCTAAGAAATATCAAGAAGCAGCTGATGAGCGGTAATGTGGATGTTGGCTATTTGCAACACTGTACAACAGCAATCTGCACCAATGAGGTATTTAATGAAGGATAAGCTCATGGAATGGGGGGGATAGGGGTGCTCTTCAAAGACGCACATAAATGTAAATGAAACCATAGCACAAAGGGGGAATATTTGTCTCGCAGGGTGGACGCCACGCTAGCTGAGACAATTGGACGAGGTAGAAAAGGAGGAGGGATGGCTGGAAGGGGGGGGGGGGGGGCAATAACAGACTGGGTGCTCCTTTCAGGGCCACAAACGCAGTCTGGAAAGGTTAATCATTACCTCTGTCTGACTCCACACACACACACACAAACACACACACACACGCACACACACACACCAGGTCACTACTATTCTTAGAAGTCAACACAGTCACAGAGTAACACGCCTACGCCCTCATGCAGACACATGCAAGCGCGTGCGTGCACACACACACACACACACACACACACACACACAGACACAGACACAGACACACAATTTTCAACCTTCAGGTCTCGACACAACACTATCAACATCAGTAAATAGTTAGGAGGCTCATGAGAACTGTCTCGTATCGATCCCTGAGAGCTCTGTGTGTGTGTGTGTGTGTGTGTGTGCGTGCGTGCGCGCGTCTCTCGCAGCTCAGACCTTAATGACACTGTCGTCATCAGACACGCACAAGGCGGCTGAAGGGAGGAATGAGAAAGACATGAAGGAAACAGCTCAAGGGGGAAGGAAGGACTCTTTACATTGCCTTATTTTCTAAGTCAACACCCTCTCCCGAGCCGGGGAAAGTCTATTCCAAAGGTCGAGGGTCACCCCGGAGGCATTCCTTTCGTTTCCCTCTGCCATGCCGTATATGCTCAACCACTGCGTGTTTCAGTCTGTAGCGAAAGCCGGCGCATTTTTTCTCTGTGCTCGCAACAAGACTTGGTCCCAACGATTCCTCAACAGCGTGTTTGTTGTCGGTTTGTGTTCACTTCACTTTCGTCTGCGGCAAGAAATTCGATTGGGAGGCGGCTCTCTCCGAAAAGAGAATGCTTGGCCAATCGGCGCAGCGATGGCAGGGGACTAGTCCTCATCTCACATCAATACGACGCCACCAGCCTCATAAATTTGAGCCAGGTTAACGCTAGTATTAGTTAGTGTAGCCCCGCGCTACATGAGATGAGGAGCTGGCTACGGAGGCCTGGTATTCTCACTTCTTTTTCAATTCCACAAGCTCTTTCTAGGAACATATGCTTAAACTGGAATCAGACTTGATGTGTAAAATTGGTGCACTTTCCCTTCAAGATTAGTCACAAAACAGTAAAATTATTCGTCATGTTAACTAGTTGTACCTAATCTTCCTCATCAAAGTACATATTTTGCTGGAGCACTACTTTTAAGCATATGGCTCAGTAGAAAGGCAGACAGACAGATTGAGTGGGTTTAGTAGGTGACAGAGGAAGTCCCTCTTTAGCGCGGCGGGTTACGTGAGAAGATGTGTATTCCTTCCCCCATTTGACGAAGCCGAAATAAGCCCTGATGGCAGGAAAACCACACAGGGGAGTGGCACAGTTTCGCTATCTACAGATCTGACTCCATGCAGAAACACAGATAGAGAGAATGACTTGCAGACACGCCATCGCTAACATGAACCATCCGGCCACGGCCAGGAGGAGATAAGGAGAAAGAAATGGAGCATGTTTTCCTAATGCCCCCATCTACAGTGTAATTTTCTCTCTGAGTGGAGGTTTCTGCTGTGATTACGTGATCCACATGTCTTGATGTCACCCGGGAATTGTGTTTTCTCCTCGTTTGAGATTTTTTTAAAACACCAAGGTTCCACGATTAACCGGGGAAATCCTCCAATTTGTATGCACATTATCGCTGCGCTGTACAGGAGGATACTGAAGGACATTTTGTACCCCTGTAACACCCCCTGTGACAACTCCTTCCCAACTCCTGCAGTTATTATTCAAACACTTCATCATGCTGACCCTCACACACACACACACACACACACACACACACACACACACACACACACACACACACACACACACACACACACACACACACACACACACACACACACACAAACAGTCCCCTGCAGGCCAGATTTCCCAGGGTGACAGGACAAATAAACACTGGCTAGTTGGACACACGGTGCCAGGCGGGCCGTAATGATGTCATCAGCTCACTTCTGCAAACACACATGTCAGAAGATCACCCACAGGCTACGGGCAGATGGACAGACAAGCTGAACAATCAACCACATTGTTGTCGCACCGGAACACCGTGGGAACTAAATAATACGAGCGCCGTAACCAAAACCAACGGAGCCAGTTGTGCGCGGCCGGAGCTTTTATGGCGTTGTTACTCTTGTATTAATAATTATGTACCTCTGTGTGGGTGTGGGTGTGCGTGTGTGTCTCTGTGTGTGTGTGTGTGTGTGGTTATGCTCCTGGCACTGTGGCCTATGATAGAGATGTGGCTGCAGACAGGGCCGAGTCTGTCGCTGAGATAAAGACACATGCACACCCCGCCAGTCTGAGTAAACAAAAGACAAAGTGACTACATGAATGAGCAGGCAGGAGGGTGGAGACAGACGCCATGTGTGTCACACAAGAACTCTGGCACACGCACACACACACACACTCTATCTTTATTCTGCTGAAAGGAGGGGGGTCGTCTCGTCCTCTTTCTCCTTCACACACATTCTCTCCGTATCCTCTTTATATCTTCATGCGTTGTGGTAATATGAAAATCCACTTCCACAGAGTGACTGCAAACCAAAACAATGTTCATCTTGTTCTGGGCTTCCCTCCAGCTCGGGCGTGGCGCCAAATCTGCATAGCCCACCTTTTTCAGTAAACGGGCTATGCTAAGGTAGGCAAATGTGTTCAAACTGCAATCGCTACCCTGACGCTGCACTCCAGAAATGGAGAAAAAAAGGCCAGAAAAGCTTCGCAAGGCCCGTCACGCTTTGCCCTATCCTCGCCTCCCTTCTTCTCTCTCTCTCTCTCTCTCTCTCTCCATCTTCCGCGTGCTGTTTTTTCGATTTGTGCAACATAATGACACAGGGTGGGGAACAGAGGACGGCCAAAACCAAAATTAAGTCCCTTGCCAAGAGGCGGCTTGGCTGCCGCGCAAGGAGAGGAAGTGGGGAGTAATGAGAGATCCTGGCCCGGCACGGAGCGGCCCGGCTCTGCTCGACTCGCTGGCTAACACACCGCCTCCAAATTACAGAGAACAGAGCAGAGCTGCCGGCCATCTCTCCCTCCACCCAAAGCCGCCATCTTCTCTCCCTCTTTATTCCTTCCACTTTCTCATCAAGCAAGGGGGGGAAAATAACAAAAAAAAAGATTCAACCAAAACAGAAACGGTGTTACAGTGAAGAAAGTGTTCATTTTCTTATGAAGACGTCAAGTCACCTGGATGTAATAGTCTACTTCATAAACATTTATATCCTAGTAGAGGTCACAAAAATTATATAAAATCCTTAGTTTCTTTCTCTCTGTCTCTCTCTTTCTCTAACTCCCTCCCGTCACTCTGGTGTATGCACTCCAGTGTTTGTTTTCCGTCACGACGAGGCCTCGGCTGCCTCCCTGTCCGCTCGCCTTTTCCTCAAAGACATGAGGTCATATCCTGCGCAGCCCTTTCCTTTGCCTACTAACCCAAACAAGGCAGGAATGCAGCGAGCGCGCGCGCGCGAGAGAGAGAAAAACAGACTGGGGGTTCTCTGTGTCTGAGAGTTGAGCTGTTTATCGCTGGTTAAGTTGCGCTTCCAAAAAGAATCTCACAGAAAATGCGATGAGTTCAAAACATCACAACATACGGGGGCCTCCCCTTCACGCCGCCTGGACCAAAAATGGGCCGTTTCTTCGGGGGGGGGGGGGGGGGGGGGGGGGGGGGGGGGGGGCCTCCCCATGACAGCAGAGCTAGATTGATTTAATGACCTGAGGTGCCAAGACTAAATTTAATCTCTGTCAGAGCCCCTGATGAAGGTTATACCTCCAGCCGATTCACGGGATGACTAATTGACTGACTGATGGGCCGGGCCGTCTGTCTGTCGTGCGAGGTGACTGGCCGGTGGTGTAAGAATACAACGAAGCCTAAATTTAACCCGCATTGGGAGGAAGCGCCTGTGTGACAGTCGGCCGTGCGCCAGGGCTCGCACCAGGTCACTCTATCTGCCCGTCTGTGTGTATGTATTGGTGTGTGTGTGTGTGTGTGTGTGTGTGTGTGTGTGTGTGTGTGTGTGTGCGCAGC
This sequence comes from Scophthalmus maximus, assembly GCF_022379125.1. NCBI lineage: Eukaryota > Metazoa > Chordata > Actinopteri > Pleuronectiformes > Scophthalmidae > Scophthalmus > Scophthalmus maximus. The sequence goes on from NC_061534.1 coordinate 11,679,062, forward strand.
CCGACTGGATCTTCTTACACACAGGCACTCCGGGTCAGTCCCCGGTGGCACCAGCAGGCATGCCACTGACACACACACACACACATCAATGCTACACAACCAATAAGAGCATGGCACAAAAATATGCCCATAACTCACCTCCAGAGAAGACTCAATGCGTATATTTGCAAACTAGAGCTGGGCCGTGACCCTCGGTGCTTCTTTGGAGCGAAGTATCAACACTTTCGGTTGCAGAAAACTGCCGCTGAGCGTCTGTTCGGGTTCATATTCCTGTTTGCTTTGGCAAGACGGTTCCAAACTCAACTCAAAATTTGGCCAATTTTAGACAGAAAGATCTTGCGCAAAACATGCAACATTCGAGAAAACGTGGATTGTTTTTTTAATGGGACAATGGTGAAAAGCCCAGTCGAAATATGTCAAACTTCTGTTTCTGTATCGGGATCAAAACTAAGGTCATTTGCAGCACTGGCATGGAAAAGCTGAGCACACACACACACACAAACACATCCACACTTTGTCCCATAGCCAAGAGCTCTGTCTCGCCACGATCACAGAGGTCCTACATCAAAATAAGAATAAATATTAAAACATGTCCAAATGGACACGTGGCTACGCGGGTCACCCGAACTGTTCATATACTTAAAAATATATCCTCGAACGCTCGAGTCATAACCAACAATCCAGCGCCCTCTTAACCCCGACCTGAGCTCCCATGACAGAATCTCTCTCTTGGTATCTCTCTCTCTCTTCATTTCCTGGGTGAACCTAACCCCACAGCTAAGCCCACACCCCCAGCTCAAACTGAGATCAGCACCCCGACACCCAGCTCCAGGCCTCCAGGCCTCCAGCCATCATCCCTCCTCTCCTCTTCACCACTCTCCGCTCTGTTCCAAGCCAATGACGTGAGCCAGCAAGAGGAGCTTTGGAGCTGGTAGCCTGGCAGGCAGCCTAGTTTGCATTTGCGCTTGTCGCTGTCGCAGCTCACTTTAACTCCTTCCAGCCCGGATGCTCTTGGCTCTCTGAGGAGGAGACAGGGATGTTCCCTCTGACCTCGTCAACTCTGCTTAACTCTGCTTTCCAGATAAATGGGGATTTTTTTTTTGTACTCCAGAGAAAGGCCACAGCCGCTTTACAAATTCTACTGCAATGCAAAAAAAACTGTAACAGTTCAAGACTTTGCTATATTCCCTCCTTCCCTCAAAGCCACCCTCCTCTCTCTTCCTCCTTCCTCTCTGCAAATATGTCTGGAGAAGAACATAAAAAGGGCAGAGTGAGTGAATTAGAAGGTCAGCAGCGGGCCTCTGTGAGAGCCATGTTTCTTTTGTCAGGGCCCCAGAGGGAGGGAGCGAAGGAGAGAAGCGGGGAGGGGGGGAGGGAGGGAGGGAGGGATTGTGAGGGAGGGGGAAAAGGAGGAACGGAGCGGCCTGTTTTTTTTTTTTCCCCTTTCCTTGGGCTGGCCAGAGACATCGTGAGGGCAGAGCGGGAGGGCCATCCAGCCCCGGCCTTTTTACCTCTGCTGCTTTTACAGAGGGGGCCCATTCAGTGCAGCACTGGCCCCGCCACTGCCATGTCATCCTCGCCAGGAAGGAAAACAGGCGAGGAGGAGGGGTAAACGTGTACGCCTTGCTGAGGAAGGGAAGGAGTACGGGAGGGAGCATGGGGAGCCCGTTAAGACACCGGTTCTTGGGTTTCACAGTTTTCAACTGGGTCTAAAATGTGTCTTTACTTAATGCACACAGGGAGGACTTTAGTGTCCATCTGGGGGTCTGGAGGAGGAAGAGGAGGAGGAGGAGGAGGAGGAGGAGGTTGATTTTTGGTTCCTCTGTTCTTTTAAGCACTGCTCCAATCTCCTCTCTCATCTAAGAACACACACACATATGCAGGCAGGCAGTCTAACCCCTCCATCCCCCTACCACCAAACAAAGGAGGGAGGGGGGGAATGGGCAGCGAACACCAACTGACATAAAACAGGCTTTAAAGGCCCAGTAATGAGAACCATCTGAGGCGAAGGAAAGCAAAGAACAGCGCTGAGCGCGATCAGGCGGCGGATAGGGCAAAACTCGTTCTCTCTCTCGCGGACACCATCTTATGCTGTTGCCTGTGGATAAGGGCGCCGGGTGAGGAAGGCAAACGCTGCCAAAAGGGATTATGGGAGTAAAGCTGAGGAGGCCCGAAAACACTTCCTGCATGACAGATGGAAGAAAGAAAGGTGCCAGTGTCTTGCTTTTATCCACACACGGGAGAACGTCAGAGAAGAGTTAACCCTCTACAAGGTCGTCCCCCTGTACGCACAAACACACCCAAACAAACCCCCCCCCCCAACACACACAATGTTGCACGCACAGAGCATATTCTTCTCCAAACAAATGCTGAGCGTGTTTGTCTTCCATTACAACATAACACGGGGAAGGGATGAGAGGGACTGGGAGAGGAAGAGGAGAAGAGAGGAGTGTTGTTCAAAGAGCCAGGAGGGAGGAATTTATGTGGATGTGGGAGAAATACACCTCCCTCCTTCACTGGGCTGTTTTCTTTCTCCTTTCTTTTTTTATTACAGAGGGGAAGCAGGGGCCCCCACAATCACAGCCTCCTCGTCACAAATACGGAGGGGAGATGAGTGTGTGTATGCTGGGAGGAATGCAAAGGAAAAGGGAAGAAAAGAAGAAAAGAATATGACTGTCATATGGGATGAATAGAGGGAAATAATGTTTACCTGAAAGCCCCACAGGGGCCGAGTATGTGGTTCCCCCAGTATCACTGGATGAAGGTCCAGAGTCTGGAGAATCTAATGGAGAGAGACTTTGAATTAGTACAGTGTGTGCGTGTGTGTGCGTGTGTGTGTGTGTGTGTGTGTGTGTGTGTGTGTGTGTGTGTGTGTGCGTGTGTTAGCAGCAGCAGCTGTGAGGCCGTCAATCACTCCAGTGAAATCAATGCCTAATGAAGACGCTGACGACGAAGCTCACACTCACACACAGACACACAGTGAAGACTTACAGCAAGAGTGAGTTTCTTACAGCCCTGTTAATCCCCCATAATCCACCGCTTCAGGAGGAACGTTAGCCCCGCATCTCCGCATAGACGGTCTGCTGATCTGGAAAGAGCCGCGTTCTCTCCGCTAATGACTGAGGCTGAGAGTTTGGGCCCGGGGACTCCGATTCACGCTCAATAACCAAATACAGATCAATCCCTGCAAGACTGGTTCTCTAATAGCTCTCCAAATTGGTCTGATAACCGTTTGTGTTCTATTTTTGTAATTTGGATGTTTTTTCTAGAAGAATCAGAGCCTTCCCCTCCCAAGGCAAAGGTCCATCAGAAATAAATTAATCAAAATAAGTAAAAACTATGTGTGGCTCCCTTAGATTTCACAATTTGAACAGGATACGCCGATGAAGGCCTTGAATGGAGTTCACCATTCATTTTCTTGCCGCTGCCCAAGCAAGCAGAAACCCCCTCTCTTTGCATTTCGAACGGCCGAACTCTCCCACTGAGACACACAAAGTCGACTAGTTTCAACACGACACCTGAATGGGGCTCTAACAAAATTGCAGTGTGCGCCGAGCGGAGCGGAGCACACCGCTGGGAGAGGGGCTCGCTCTGCCGCAGAGCTGCTGCTGCTGCTGCTGCTGCAGCTTGGAATTCGTTAATGGTACATTCCTTTAGCGGCACGTCAATGTTGCTCTACACCTACCATCCATCGCACCACGGTGTGTGACGGTGGTCACCTCCGCTCTGACTGGATTGTGACTCTGGAGTGCAGTTTTGTTTTTTTCTCTGATGGCTGTATTGGTGAGGCGCATGCTCGCGACTGCTGCGTTCAGCAGTAGTAAAAAAAAAATAAAGAAGAAGAAGCTGAAATTACAAAATGCAAATAGGAGGAGGGGGGAAAAGGAGGATTCTTGCCATACAGCGTGTGGGGGTTCAGTGAGCATTTCATCCACATATGGTGAGGAGGGGGGGGAGGAGGAGGAGGATGGCGTTTCTGTTGAATACTTCCACTCCCTGTCGAACAGATTGTCTCACTGGCCTCCTGTGTGAGCAGAGCCGCGGCCGCTAGGAAGCGCTTCGGAAACGGCGCACAGAGGAGCGGTTTCACTGCGAGCCCTATGTGTGCTCCCCGCCACCCTGCCCTGTCCGGACACTGGCTGTGGCGCTGCGGTCGCAGCAACGAGATGCAAGGGGGCACTGCCTGGCTTTCATTGGCTGCCAGCAGCCTTGCCCTGGTCTCCCGGGCAACAGTTCACAGCTGACCACAGGGCAGGGGGGGGCACTGATGAGAAAGAGCTAAACAGTGTGTGATTTATATTCCCCAGAGCTGAAACAAGGTAGCATTTTACGTCTGGGCTGCTTTCATATTGACCGCTGCCGCTGCCGCTGCCGCTGCCGGAGCAGACAGGCTCCCTGACACGTATAAACCCCACTTCCTGTTCGCCGGAATCATAAAACCATCACCATAAAAATGCACCGCTCTTCCGCTTTTTTTCACCCACATTTAATTGCGTTGTTAACGTTGACTGTTGATTTTTTTCCGAATATCATGGTGATTTGACGCAGCCGTACATGGAGTCAAATGCAAAGAGCAGTATAGAAAATCCTGATAGCCTGCAGTAAGGGGAAGGAGATGATGACTGACAGCTCGCCTGAGGCACTGGGGGGGGGGGGGGGGCATCTTTCTGCATGATAAGCTCATCTGCCCTGTGTGTGTGTGTGTGTGTGTGAGTACACACCAGTCTGCTCCATTGTCCTATTAATATATGTTGTCTTTCACCCTCGCTCCTCGATACAGACAGAGTCTCCTTTGATTAACCACAACTGCAGCTGCAGTGCAACCAAACAAGGAAGTAGCTTGACAGGTGAGCTAGTTACTTTTGCACTTTTTCACTTGTGAAGAAAAACCAACATGATTTCAAAGAAGGCTCCATTCATTTAAAAAAAAAAAAAAAAAGTCCATAAAACTTCTACTTGGAGACAGAAAAAGCGGCCTGATGATATTTTCCTCGTCTTGTTCCGTTCCTCGACTTGGCAACGTTTAAATTCCCACACAGTCGCACCGAATTTAGGTATTCGCTCTGAAAGGGGAACCGGGGCAGTAACATGAGTTATATAATCATTTCCTTTGTCTGCATCCAGCCTGCATTTCCTATTTACCTTCTTATTTCCTTTCATCACAGGAAAGTCTCCAAATGAACTCTTTGGATCTACCCCCGAGACGCACGTCACATCAGCAGAGGGTTGAGTACAAAAAAAAGTACCACAGACTTTGCTCAATGTTTTGGATCCATTTCTGATCGTGCCTAGGGTTCTGGAGATGCTTTACGTGTAAAAGCAATATCGCTACAGCCTGGTACATACAGATGACAAAGACAGAGAGAGGGTGGGAGCTTTGAAGAAGCACAGCTGCAGCCGCGATGACTTCCTATTGTTTCCACTCACTGAAAGCCACTTTCACCTTCTCCTGACTAACTGGACGGCTGGTCGGCCGACTGGTCATTGTTTAACTCTTGAGCTTTTCCTGCACTGACACCGCAGCCACACGGGGGTAAAGTGAGCAAAGGAGCCAAGGGAGAGGTTTCAGAAAATTAAAAACCGATGCCTCGACGGAGCCACGCTCTGAGGCAAAGTGTTGTAAGATCGTATGAAAATATGATCCAAAACAAACCCATCCAAACAGAGAAGTGGGACTGTGAGACACACACACACACACACACACACACACAAACACACACACACACACACAAACACACACACACACACAATCCCTCAGCTTTAAAAATTGGATTGATAAAGTTGATGAAGACCGGCTGGCTCTAGAGACGCCGCTGTCTGTCTGTCTGTCTGTTTTTCTCTCTGCGATTCACAATGGATAAATGGACAAATGTGCAACTCCCTCTCACACACACACACACACACACACACACAATATGGCCCGGTGACGTTACCCGTCAGTCTATAGCTGGTATCTCAACTTTGTGGTGCTTTGCCCTGGCTGACAGCCATGCGAGAACTGCCCTGCCAGCCGGGCATGCCACTCTGCTATCATAAATCACAACATAACATGGAGCCATTTCCTACACACACACACACACACACACGCACACACACACACGCACGAACGCACACACTTCAGGGATGGGTAGTGAGTAGTGTTTATTGCGTAAAACTATATATGTAATATGTAATGTCAGACAACACATGAACATTCATGAACACAAGATGGTCGTTCATATATAAATATACATTGGCATGTTTGTATTCATAGAGGCCGAGCTCACCTGGTGGTTTAAGATAGTCCATGGGATAGCGCGAATATGGAGGAGGAGGAGACTCTGCATGAGGGGGGAGAAAAAAAAAGAAGCATAAGCATATTTAGGGGGTGAAACAAGGGAGAGAGATCTAAACTTTATGATAAGAGCTGTTTCATTCTTGAGGGGTTTGTGTCTGTCAGCTCGGCCTGCGGAGGAAAGCAGAGGCCGGCCGGCGGCTATTGCCTTTCATTGGCAGGCAGATAAACAGGGGGCCGCCTGGCGCCAGGAGGGCCACTATCAGCGTCTAGGACAAACTGAGATACGGGCCTCTTTTGGCCCGGGACGCCAAGCAAGCACAAGCACACACACGCACACACACACACGAACACATGAACACACACACACACACACACACGAACACACACACGGGCCCTGGAAACTTCAGCGTGGAAAGACTGTAAAGCCCTGGCTGGAGTCGCTTTGCACTTTGGAAATGCCAATTGTGAAATGTCGAAATGCCAGACCGGCTGTTTGTTTGAAGAAAAAGGAAGAAGAAGAAGAAAAGAAAAAAAAGCGGGGGCTTTGATTGAGTTGGAAAAATATCCCGATTTCTTAAAGTTTGGAATAAAACCGCTCGTTTTGGAGTCCTGGCGCCGTGAGGGTGCCAAGGGAAACATGTCGTTATGGTCGGGTGCACGGCAGCACTAATAAACAGATCCTTGTTGGGAAATCAACACATGTAATATAAAAAACAACAACAACAACAACATATGATTATAGGGGTTGGAGAATATTTTTTAACGTAACGTCCCAAATTCAAATGTAAGGACACAACAGTGGCCGAGAAGGACGAGGATGAGGAGGAAGAGGATGAGGAGGAAGAGGAAGAGGATGAGGAGGAGGAGGAGGAGGAGGTCCACTTGGCACAATCTCCACATCGGTCAAGTTTGACCTTATGGAAACTGGAGACGACTGTGCCAAGAGGGGTGATGTCATTTGAATTAGGCTAATTAGCCCTTTAAGAGCACTGGGAGGAATGCGACTGCAATTTCAGTACTTTTCCCTTTTGCCCTGGGGATTATCATTTTATTAAGAATAAGCAAAAACAAATCCGACTCACCGAGTTCACACAGCCTGCTCATGTGGTGCGGGTTGCAGCAGACGAGCTCTGGGTTGATTTCCCCGTAGGATTCACAGCACGACAGCCTCTTCAGCTCCGAGGAATGCCTGAGGTCCGGCCACCTGAACACCTTGTAGAGCAGCATGGGGAGCGAGTAAGACTGTTGACCCACTTTGGCGTCCACTTTGCCGGGCAGGAGCAGGCAGGGGCTCCGCGCGCCCCCCTTGGACTCCACCGCCTGCAGGAGCACCTCCAATTGTTTCTCTTTGACCTTCCTCAGGACCGAGTGGGTCAGCGCCTTCAGTTCGGCCTCCGACCCGGCGCTGGACTTGGCCACCTTTGTCGCTTTGCCCATGCAGCAGCCCCCGGAGCCATGCGTCCCCCTATCCGCCTCCCCGTCGCCCTCCACGGGCGCACGGCTCCTCCAGAGTCGCCGGACGAGCCCCGATCGTTTGGTCCTGAACATGCGGGACGAAAAGAGGGTTCCCCGGCTAAAAAACGAGCATGGTGTCCGCAAATCATGAAGATTCCGGGATCCGAGTCCAGGCGACGACAAGCAGCCTGAGAGGATACGCTGGAAAAGCTGGGCGCCGGAGAAGCGGAGGGGATCTGCGGCATGCGCCAGTCTCCGTCGCCGTCGCCTCGCGCACTGGGTCGCCGAGCGGCAGCCGAGGTTCACGGGACAGTCGAGCGTCGCCTGTGGGGGCAAACAACCATCGCCCCCGGGGCGTCGGAGACGCAGGCTTGTGAGAGCCGAACCGAGCAGCCTGAGCGCCTCGGGTCGCTGCGGCCGCGGCACAGACGCGCGGAGCCCGGGACGCGTCCGGATTCACTGGGAGGTGATGTGCAGCCCGGCGCCGCGAGCTGACCCCGTTACAACACACACACACACACACACACACACCGCGTCGATTCTTTTCAGCAGAAGCCTACAAAAACATTGTCAAAACGCTTCTCCGCGCGCATCGAGACTGAAGCCAAACGCGATCGCATTTATCCCATGAAGAGAGAGAAAACCCGCGAGGCTCGCCGCTTGTGTCTTCAGGAACATTAATCCAGCAGAATCCTCGATCCGACTACGCGCAGTGTGCGGGGCTCTCTCCTTTCTCCGTCCGTTTCTGTCCTTCTATGTGTTTGTCCGCCGTCGCCTAAATGTGCCGCTCGTCTCGCAGAGGATGTGGAACTGAGTCTCGTCCGAGGAGCCAGCGATCAGATCGGGGACTGAATCTCGACAGAGAGAGAGAGAGAGAGAGAGACAGAGAGAGAGAGACAGAGAGAGAGAGAGAGAGAGAGACAGACAGAGAGAGAGAGAGAGAGAGAGAGACAGACAGAGAGAGAGAGAGAGAGAGAGAGACCCTCGGGCTACGTCCAAGCGCCGAGCGTCGCGCAAAAAAAAAAAACTACTTCAGTTGCCGAATCCCTTCGAAATACGGGGAGAAAAATAATAATGATGATAATCCACCCTCGCCTAATCTCACACGAAAGTTTCCTGCGTGCGAGCGTGGGAGAAAACCGCGCGAGCCCGCCGAGTGATCCCGAGGGGCGCAGGAGGCTCTGTGTCTGTGAACGAGGCGCACGGCTCCGGTGCCCTTGCTCCGTCTCCAGTCTCCAGTGCGCATTGACGCGCCCGGTCACGTGTGTGTCTAGACACCCTGTCGCTTAAGAGAAATGTGATTGTGTTGCGCAAACAACAGATCAAGTGGAGCCCACAGCGCGCGCGCGCACACACACACACACACACGCACACACACACACACACACACACGCACACACATAAGGAGGAGTTGAGGAATTAAAAAATAGGAAATATAAATCTGGAAAAAAACAAGTTTGTGTGCTAAGTTGAAGATGGGGAGCACAAGGCTGTGGGACTACAGGGAGTTGAGATGAGGGCCAAAGATACGAACTCCACATTTAAAGTCATTTCTGATTCAACCTTTGAATGTTAAATGAACAGTAGATATAAGCATATATATACATATGCATATATAGGTTCAAAATGTGTATGAATTAAGGTTGTAATGAGCCAAATCAACGGATTACACGTTGCGCAACAGTCAATATATTGCAAACTCCCCCCTTTTCTGCTCAAAATCACCAATGCTTGGTGTCATCATGTCAAAAAACTTGGGATAATTTAGCTTGTTTTAACCCGCTTGGGTTTTATCGCCCTGTGCGCAGCCTCTCAGGCAGCTTTTGCACCCTTTCTTTATTTCTTTTTTTAATCCAACTAACTAAATATTTTTCTCGGGCTTGACTGGGCCTGTATAAGATTATGATTTTGGACTATATATATAAGGTCATTTCCCACGAGCGAGGGGAGGGGGCAGAGAAGTGGTACCTGCTAGACTGAATTTAGGGAATATAACCGGAAGGAGAGCCAGCATGTCCGAGACAGACGGGAGCGCGCTGCTGCCGCCCTCTGGACGTTTGGGTTTCTGTGTGTGTGTGTGTGTGTGTGTGTGTGTGTGTGTGTGTGTGTGTGTGTGTGTGTGTGTGTGTGTGTGTGTGTGTGTGTGTGTGTGTGTGTGTGTGTGTGTGTGTGTGTGTGTGTGTGTGTGTGTGTGTGTGCCTGTCTTAATTATCAACACAACAGTTTCCACCAACCTTTCTTCATCCAGTTGCCTCCTCCAACTTTCCACCGGCCGAGGATCGATTTCCTTTTCCTTCCTCATGACAACACATCCGTGACAGTGACAGCATCCTCACACTTACAATTACTGTCTTTGTGAGATACATCCATATTTATTGTTACAGGCACAGTGGCTTGATCTGATCTATTTACACTATTACATGCAGTTTTGATATATTTAAGTGAGTCTGTTATTTTAAAAAAAAATGATATCTATAGCCTACATGACTTAACCATCACCAAAGAGGCAGTGAACATGTTTTGACGTGAGTGAAGTCGGGTTCAGTTTATTGGCATAGAGAGCCGGAACCGTATAACCTGTAAAAGACACCAAACTACATCAACAGAAAAGATCAACAGCACCTGTCAGAGGACCGGCTCTCCACAGCATCCTTCACTGACACTGTGCTGCATGAATTCAGGATGAATAAGAATCTTCAATTTAGAAAACAACATCATGCATGTGTGTGTGTGTGTGTGTGTGTGTGTGTGTGTGTGTGTGTGTGTGTGTGTGTGTCTCCTCCGCAGCCTGGTAGCGCTCCCCAGACAGACAGCAGCCTCTCCGGGGGAGGAGGTGCAGGCGGCAGTATGTTAATGTGGCAGTGTCGCTGCAGGGCAGGGGGGGGGGGCGGCTGATAATGATGATAGGAGAGACGTGTGGTTCGGGGGAGGGAGGGTGTGTGTGTGTGTGTGTGTATGTGTGTGTGTGTGTGTCGATGGGGGTAGTCAAAGGCTCAACCCCGCATTGTCCCAGGATCCCCCACTGGCGCCGAGCAGGAGCGCAGCGCAATGAGCCCAAACGGCGCACGGGACTGCGCCGCATTTTTACGAGGCAGTCTGGAAGCAATCAGTCAGGGGAAAAGGTCTGTCATGTCAGAGGGATGGCGGAAGTGACTGCAGACGCACACTGTCCCCTCCCCTCCCTCCCTCTCTCTCTGCGTCTCCCTGCACTGCCTTGTGTGTGTGTGTGTGTGTGTGTGTGTGTGTGTGTGACCCTTCTCCAGACTCTCTGGAAGTAGCCAACTTTATCCACGTTTTCACATTTCAGGCCAACTGCAGAAACTCACAAGATTGAATTTTATCTGACTCTTTTTTTGCAGCAGCATCTTGTTTGAGCCACAACACACGTCATCACCCAATGGTGCATTCATTGTTGAGGACCCATGGATGGGTGAATCCTAATGTCATAGTGACTCGGTGAAAATTACTGTGATAGTGGGGGAAACTAATGCTGAAGGTTATGAATGTTTTTCTTTCACCTCACTTGCAGCACCCCCTACATACCCAACAACTGGCAGTTACATCTGTGCATCTTGTTTTTTATCGTAAAACCCACGTCTAAACTGAAGCCACGTGTCTTAAAATAACTATTCTAGAAATAAATTATAAAACAAATTACACATTCAAGACAAAATTAAGAAAAAAAATAAAATATATATATATATATATATATATATATATATATATATATATATATATATATATATATATATACTGTATATATATATCATATCTGACTATTTTTTGTTATCAGAAATTTCCTTCCCCACATTTTTCCTTGTTGAAAAAAGAAAAAGTCTGAAATGGTTTGGTACTGTACGTGAGATGACGAACTATGGTTTTATAAAGTTGACTATAGGAAGTCCCTGCGTTAGTCTTGTCATGTGGCCCACACAGCTGATCCAAAGAGGAGGACATACAATGGCGTGTAACAGCAAGTATAGATAAAGCTGAGATGATTAATATTCTAGATAGCAGTCCTGGCCTTTACTATAATTTATTGACACACTGACTGCTTCCACACAAGGGGCCATGCATATGCAATTAAAGAGGGGCCTTTTCTGTCTGAGGCACAATGCTCAGAGCAGGCTGACGGTGGCTCACTGGAGGCTCGTCACTGCTGAGATAAGAACAATAAACATAAATGAAATGTATTATTGTTATTATTATAAGACAACTTTAATTAAAAAAGATAGAGGAGACCCCCCCACATACACACAACTTGCACATCTGATATCTTGTCAGGAAAGAGCAAAAAACACCCACATTTGGTAAATGTCACTGCATAATAAAAGAAATAAAAAAATCCTCGGATGTAAAGCGAAAAGCCTTTCGATGAACTCGCCTTATGCTCGTTTTAGCTTGCTGCCCTCGCAGTGAACGCATTTTTTCTCCATTCTTGCTACAAACATAAGGTAAGGAGACCAGCGGAGATGAAGAAGCCCATGCATGACAGTCTAAAAGCTCATCACAAGTGAAACAGAAAAGCTCAAGAAATGCCAGAGATTGTTGCATCTATAAACATCTCAGAAAAAAATAATCAAAACACAACTTTCTTAAACCAAAGGGGAACAATGAAGCTAAAACCGGTGGTTCTGATTGAAAAATTACTTTTAAAGGGAAGTGGTTTCACCAAAAGTGTCTCAGAAAGGGCAAATAGAACATTTTAGCCCTCCGAGTAGCAAAACCTGGTAGTAGTACCAAAACCTTCCTATAGCTTAGCTTTGAGCCAAACCGGAACATGTGCAAAAAGGGTTGCAGGAGCAGTTTTTTTAATAATTAATCAAAAGAGCAAAAGACATGATCAAAAGGCAACTCTCTGAGCAGGTGCCGGATGCAAATAAACTCCAAACATATACGACGAATAAATCTACATACCAGCAACTCATGTTATTTAAGCGCTGACGGACCTATCTTTCATAATTTTCTAATCTTTAATGGGGGTTTTAAAAATAGAAAAATATACAACAGAATAGACAAATTGAATAATAAAACCATGTTTCAACAGGGATAATCGTGTTACGTGTAAACCCAGTGTAGAAGGAAAATGGGCCCTATATCGTTCAATTATGATTAGAAACATGAGGCAAATTATAGCAGCAAATGATGTCAAACAAAGAAATGCAAAAGGTTTGCGGCCTCCTGATGGTTCCCAAAAATAGATCTGAGAGGTTTTGAAATGATTAATAAATACTCACTTCAATGTTAAGTAGTGGAGTTTTCCCTCTTGTGTTTAACATTGCCAACTGTAAAGATGTTGCCGTGGGACCGACACTGTAAATTAACTTCACTCTGCTACTTGTACAACTGTTACACAACTGTTTCATAAAGTCCTTCATCAATATTTCACAAATATCACAGAGCAAACACGGCCCATACCTCTCCAGTGTCTGTTGTTCCCTTTTAGTAAACTTCATACACTACAGGTGAGAGGATTTCATCTAACCAACGGCAATTAAAAAAAAAAAAGAGTCATTTATGATTCATTCACCAGTGCAGAATTTTCTAGCAATCCATTTTAATTTATTACATACAATTTTTTGTGTAAAAAAGTGCTATGCCTTGAAAAATAACTAATAAATAACTAAATAAATCAATGATGCATCAGTGTGTTGTTATTGTTTTTTTCAGCCCGACATACGTCCATCATATATTTATGTACAGCACTTTTTAAAAATTTATATGTAGCCAAGCATCACATGCAACTACAAAGGGCTGTGACGTATTCCTCTCTGCAAGAACATTTCTTAAAACTGGGAACCAGGATTTTTTTTCTTATATATGATATATGTTACATTTTTTGTGTAAAATATGTCTGATTAATGTTTCAGCAGAGGACAAGGCGTGTATGCAGCGAAGGTCAGTTCACGTTCACTTTCCTTTCGACTGGTTTTGTTGAGGGATTTTTAATCTGTGACATTTTTTATTGAGGTAGCTGGAGGACTCGGTGACCCAGTTCCCTTTATAGGCTATTAGAGTGAAACAGTTCTCAAGATCTGCATATGGGTAATTGGTCTGCATACATAGAACACAAGAGGCCAAAAAATGGTGACGGCTCAAGTCTCTTTGTTCACCCGACATTTTGGCCTAACGCTGAAATGCGGTGGGGATAATTCATGGCCCCTGTGAGAATCTACCCGGCCCTCCGCAGTGTGACAAAATATACGGACTTGTACACAAGAAGCGGCGCAATGCACTGGGCCATGAAATGTAATGAGCACATTCGTGCTCTCTGGAGGACGGATCCTTCTCTCTTTTTTGACAACCTAGGAGCCGTTTGCTCCCGCATCACCCTGAACTTTGAACGAGAACACGTCTCATAATACTGTTTAATCTGTATGAATAATGTGATCGTTAGAACGCTGCTGTTGCGCTCCGACGCTTTTGCACTGTGAGGTGTAACGAACAGAACAGTTTTGAGGAAATACTGACCAGCTTATAAGAATCGTGTTACATTCAGAGTTATAAAAGCAGCTCCGTCATTATTATTATCAAGTTGTTATCATCATGTACAGTTCAATTCATATCATTTGCAATGTCAGGTTCATTATCATGTGCAATTTTACTTCTTCTCCTTTGTCATTGCCACTAAACACACGTTTTTATTCTCTGTACTGTAGCTACGGAGCTTTCTGATCTTATGTCTTATCCTTAAGTGCCAACATGCTCCCAGCAAAAATGGTAATATGCTGATGTTTATGTATATATATATGTATATATGTATACCATCTTCAAATTTGCTTTTGAGCTCTAAACATTGCTGGAGGTGACGGGAAGGTCATTTCTTTTGCTGTATCTGGTCATGAACGCAGAACTGGGCATTTTTAAAAAGAGGAAAAGTCAGGGAATCATCAAAGTTGGTGAGGAACCTGAGGAGAACCACAAAGGTTAACCGCACCAGAGGAAGTCAGGGGGTCGTCGGTTTTATCAGGACTACCATGAGCTGGCCAACATAAATCATCTGTCCGTGATTTTCTGCCGATCTTTTCGAGTAGATGCTCAGATGTTGCTTGGGCTGCTAAATAAATAAGGGGATGAACATCGATTTTATTTTCTGGGGATCATGGATATCTGAACCCACGTCCACGGCAATCTAAACTATTTTCACTAAATGCCGACATTTTTTTATCCTGCTGGTGGCAAAAGAGAAAAAGTCAGGGGATCATGACCAAAGTGATGTCAGGGACCATGAATGTCAAAATTCAATCTGCCCAACAGTTATTGAGATATTTCAGTCTGGAGCAAAGTGGTGGACCGACAGGCCGACACCGTCTATTCGTTTCCTGCCTTACAAAGCTTCTGCCATGTCGTGTCGTGTCACTCCGTGTAAAAAGGTCAACAACTGGCGGCCCAGAGATCATCTGAGCAAAGTAAAAAGTATTTCTAGAGATTGTTCTCTTCCTGTTAACCAGGATAGACGTCCAGATGGTGACGCCATGTGTCTGTCTCTTCGTTTTCCATTGAAACACTGTTGCATCCACTGGAGGTGTGCAGCGAGGAAACGACAGCGAGATGGAGCATTATCCGTTTCGTGTCCATTCATATTTACATCTGACAGTTTTTTCATGTTGCGAGCGAGCTGCTGTGACCTCATCCCCAAAACCCCCTGAGCCTGACGACCTTCCGTCGTTACCATGGCAATCTGACATATAAATGAGTTCGGTGTCACTGGGGGGGGGGGGGGGTTACTCATAACGGAGCCTCTTCAGCGAACTGGTCTCCAGTGCCCTACTTTCTACAGCGCTCGGCAGACGCTGATCTGGGTGTGACCTCTGCGTCTGGTGCCACGTCGCAATGTAATCTCGCCCAGACCTAGACCTGGCCTCTTTAAAAATAGATAAATAAATAAACTACCCATCCCAGAATCCCCTGCTCCATCCGTCTTCCTGCTGCCACCTGAAACGGGAGCCCGTCGGTAAGGTGACCCCCCCCAGCACCGCCGAGGAACAAGGAGAGCCGTGTCACTTTGTGAAAGCCTCGGCTCAACCATCTGGCACTGCGACAATGGAGCTGGGAGCAGGTGAGAGTCGATCGCGGAGAGACAGAGCGCTTCAGTCTCCTCGAGCGTACAGTCCCACTGTAACCCACCAGTGACCCCGCGCTCCAAAATGGGCCATTCTTTACATCAAATTGCATCCATTATATTGTCCTTGAGAATAAGAGAATTTCAGGCATGAAAATCAACACAAAGGAGGACGAAAGGCATGAAATTCTCCCGGGGAAGTGGGAGCTCATGCGACACAGTGGGTGCCATTGTGCTGTGAATTCCCCCCCCGCACCCCAAAGTGGTTTCATACCTCCGTTTCTGCTGCCTCTGCAGCGATGACCGCAACGGGCGACAATAAGACATGAGAGGCACACTTGAGTGTTGGAGCATATTAATATTCTGTGATGCAGATATAAACAGTGTGCGACAGTTACGCTGTTGGGCTCGTCTTTCCTTTGTGCCGTTTGCTGGACAGAAGCACAAAAAAGGCACGAAGAAAAGCACCGATGGAGTCTATAGCTGCACTGTTGTTGCTACTGACTGTATAAAATAACAGAACTTTCTCTCCCTTTAGAAATTATAGTGGAAATAGGCGACTTTTTCGCTTAAACTTGTAAATGATTTTAAAACTGATAGCACAGTGTGATGGTGACAGAAAAACAGCCCCATCCACGCTTACTGCTTTCACCATGTTACTCTTTTTGCAACCGGGACATGGTTTCCGCGGAAAAAGGACGAATTGATTTACAGCACGAAGGAACTGCGTCACCCATTGCGTAACCAAAACAAGGATGAGAATAGAGGTATCTGTCCGCAGTGATGGAAATGTTGGATGGAGGAACAGCCAAACTGACAAAATCAACTCAACCTCACAAGAGAAGAAGAATCCCTTTGACGGAGGAACAAAGGCAGGCGAAGAAGGTAGAGTGATAGAAGGGAGATAAAACAAGAGTGAACCTGGGACGGACTCCGTGGAGAGAGCTCCAGGACTTGAGGCTTCAAAAACGACATGCAGTTTGTCTTATTTCTATTACAGTACAGTTACAGTTAGTAACACAACCAGCCTACTTATTAATACTACTGGACATTTAACTGGAGGTTATTGTATACATTTTGCTTTGCTTAGGACACTAGAACTAACATGAGACCACTGTCAACATCTCCCGTGTCATCTGCCTGACAACATCCATGTGTTAATGCAACAAAGGTGTACATTCTTACAAGGATTATGACAAATCTACTTGAAAGTCTACATCCTGCCCGAATAGTGCAAGTGTTTCCCTTCGCTGAATAACCACATAATACTTTGTTGCTTGGATTTATGTTTTTATTTAAACTCCTATTTTCAAAGTAATAGTTGCCACAAAATGACAGCTGTTGTCATATTATATGTAATAATATAAAGCCACGTTCCCAAAGTATAGTACCACTGTTTATTTGTTTTCCTTTTCCATAAATAGTAGTCATTTCGGTTCTACTACAGTTTACTTTTTTCTTTTTTTGGGGGGGTGGGAGGGGGCTGCTGAAAAGTAAAAAAAACAAAACAATATACATGAAAATAAATAATTTAATACAAAGTCTCTTAACATGTTAAACATGCCAATAAAGTGACAAATTAAAGAGACGACTGTAATTATGCACAACAGGGTTTAACGACTCGCCCCAGCTTAAGCATCTCAGCCTCAGGTCACTATCAGGGGAAAATAAATGGAAAACGACAAAGCTGGGGTAAAGTCATGTCGAAGGGCCAGTAGCAACAATGAAACCTCGTGATTCAGAGCGATTCGGAGCGCTAACATTATCCAGGGACTGGAATTAAGCATTAATCTAACTGTAATTCAATGTGCGTGGGACTCCAATCTGAAAACCTTGCTTTATTACGACAACGGATCTGACCCTTTTTTAAACTTAATTACACAAACGCAAATCCTTTCTACAAAACCCGCCGGAAAAAAACTGAGCACGGTCAAAATAAAACACTCATTTATGAGATAATCATACTTAAAAATTCTGCATTATAGAGGATATTTAATAAAAGGTGAACCAACAGAGTTGGTACTATCTCTCAGTATCGCAGTGCAGCGGCAAATGTACGTTCACCGGAGCAGCAGGTGCATATGTCTTAGTTGACCTTCTCTTTGTAAGCAAGACGAAAAAATTAAATAAAAATGCTCGATTACCCATCGCCAGCGTCCAGATGTTTTTTACAGAAGAGACGTAACTCAACATGTGCTGTGGAAGTGGAGCTGATCATATGTTAAATATGTTTTTTTCTACAGGACTGTACTGTACATGTGTGGGGGCGCCGCTGTGTGAAAGGTCAACCAGCGCAGGAGAAGCTTCGCAGTGTCGAATCAGAGGAATTATGAGGACGCGAGGCGTGAGAAGAGGCTGTTGCTGCGCAAAAAGAAATAACATTCTGTACAAGGTCGAGGCACTTTTCAAAGCAGCGTGCACACACATAAAGGGTAATGCGCAAACACCCACCCAAAAAACACACACAGACACACTCACACACACCCGCGAGCCGTCAGTCTTTTCTTCTGCACGGAACGGGTGATGGAAACACAGTCCGCTGCAAGCAGGTGTTTTCAGCCAGAGTCCATGCTGAACAGCTCAATGCCATGCGGGCTCCAGTGGAGGCCGACTCCGGAGTTAAAGACCAGGGACCAGACGTAGGGGATGAAGAAATCCTCCGGCTGGTCTTCCTCCACGTACTTAAACTTGAGCTCGGGGAACTTCTGTTCGCACAGAAACAGAAAGAAGAGAGAAATTTTGTTTGGATACACAAATGGATAAAAGAAGCAGAATCGGACAATCCCACATTTTTGTTTCTGACTGAAACACATTGGCATTTTCGCAGCAGACTTTTTTCTCTCTCTCCTCATAGTAACAAAAACTGATTTATTAATAACAACAATGGCTCTTTTGTGTCCCAGTAAAGCCATGACACAAGTCAAGCTTCCACGCAAATGTAGCATATTTTCATTTCACTAATATGAAAAACGACTTCTGTGTAGAAAGGCCCTGTCAGCAGACGAAACACTTCAAAGCACAGAGACGGGTTTTGATTTATGTTTGATCAGGCAGCACAGTATAATGTCTAATGATGTTGCAAAGGCGCTGTGGAAAAAAGGCACTTAAGTTAGAGAGAGGGCAGCGTTTTTTTGAGAAAAAAATGGACTCCAAACCCAACACCGCCAAGGAATCGCGTCCAAACCAGCCGTCTCTCTCAAGCCGCTTTCAGACATGCATCGAAGATGGGACATTTCACTGAACTTCTCCAAAGGGCCTGTATGCGAGGACGCAAATGTTGCGGCGGACAATTTCCGGAACATTTTCCCGACCAGCCCCCTAATAATATATCCGGAGTGTCCGAGTGAGTCAGTGTGAGAATACAGCAGGAGAATATCCGGAAGACTCACGGCGAGCGTGTTGATGGCTGTGAATGAAAAAACATCATGTCATCATCTCCTGTTTTCGTGCTGCTCTACCCATACGCCACTGAATGTTCCAGAACGTGTCTGACTCGGATAATCTCCTGCTGCGTTATTCGTACGTGAATGGCAAACGCATAAAAACGTCCAGACATTTCATCATGTATGTATGTAAACAGCTTCAGTCATCACGCCATCAGGTACAGTAGTTTTGCTGGCAGATGTAATCCAGTCTGACCGGTGAGGTGAATACGGTCAAAGCAGACAGACAGGTATCACTCGGCGGTCCAAACCACTGACCTTTTAAAAAGGTTCGCTAATGTGCTACTGTCACCTCTTAACCCCGGGAGGCGACTGGATATCGAACAACTGCCGCTGTGCTGTTATGAAGAAAGACGTGTGACTGCAGAGTCAATCGTACCATCTGATACAGGGGAGAGTTAATTTGCCTAAACCTGATACACAACAGGTAAATACATAAAAAACAAACAGTTCTTTGATTACATGAAACATTAGCGCGTCAGCCATTGGGACCTTGTTGTGTGCTTTGTATTGTAGGGCCTCATTTCGGCCGGTCCACAGGAAAAGAGAGGATGAGTACATGTCATAGTGTGGATGTGGACTGTGCATCTTTATTATATTGTATAAATGAGTTTTATAGCTGAAACTATGTGTTAGATAAAGCAGATTAACATCTGAATATTGGTCTTCTAAGCTCACTAATGCTCCTATTGATCAATAAACATTATGCCTGTAAGACAAAGTGAAATAAATTCCACAAAACAAAAAAGATGTGGGACTGAGTATAAGAAAAAAACTTTGACAAATATCATTGATCCAGCGCCATAGTCATCAATTTTAAGAGCTATACATAGAGGAAAATATGAATGTCAATATTTTCTGTTGACATTTATTTCAAAACATTTAATTTCAACTTGACATTTCAGCAAAGATAAATCCAAAATCCAGAACAAAAAGATTCACTGATTAAATAAATGTCTGGAATGTAAGTGTCTGACAGGAGCAGCACAAGTGACGAAACTTGGTTGTAGTGTGGGACATGGGGCCAAAACGTTTTGACGCAGATCCGGACATAGCGGCTGATCCAAGAATTTTTCATCACTTCCGCATACATGTACTTTAACATTGCAAGATGGGGCAATTTTTTTTTGGACATGGGGTGCACACTACTTAGGCCGGTCACGATAACTACTTTATGATATATTGTCCCCGAAATGATTGCGATAAACAATATTATCGTCCTTAAGAGACCATTTTTTTGATACTGAATTAATGTGAGCTTGGTCGATGCGTGTGCAAGTCCTACAACATTTGTGTTGCTGCTCAGAGAAATGTTAGCCCAAATTTTCGAAAAATACTAATACTAATCCATATTTTCTGACATTTTATAAACCAAAACCAGTGATTTATTAATAATACGACGGGAACAGATGAGAGGACAGAAGCAGCGGACTTTGCTGGACTGTTGTTGACGTTCGATCTTATGTCAACAAACATGCATGTAGACACTATGGCCATTATTGAGGTCAATACAAATTATTGATTTCATATTCATGTATCGGACGATAAGTCAATTATGTTATTATCTTGACAGGCTTAGCCATTCTAGTTCTCAGGATCAACGCTAAGAAATCTTCTGGTGATCATCAAATCAATTATTGGTCTTATCATTTCAGCTCCATTTCACACAATCTCCCTTTTTTTACAAAGACTGCCATGCCCACCGACATGGACCAAACCAAGCTCCTGCCATGCCAGCCCACCGAACAGCAGGCAGGTAGCGAGAAAGAGGAGCATCAATTATACAACGGTGCCTCATTATATCCTCCCGTCCGCACATGCATGTGTGTGCTCACATGCAGCCGGTAATCAGTCTGCGATGAAAGACAGACGCTGGGGGCCTTTATGAGATGCTCCCAGTCTGGTCTATTGAGTCCTCCGCTGCCTCCATTCACAGCCACATCATTGGTATCATATTGACACAGACGGAGGGGCTGTGGGGTCACAGGCCATATGCCGGGCTACTGAGGCTAGACCACACACGCACACCACTGCTGCCATTGTGACAAGCTAGACACAATGCAGGGGGCTGCTGCATTATCCGGCTGATATTTGTGTCTAGGTGAAAGTCTCGTGGACGAGCTAACCTACTCATCAGATGTTCACATGGTGACAGTTACTCAGGCCGGGCTGACTTTAACTTGTCGTGTAATTCAGCTTAGTTTTCTAAGTAAAAAAAAAGGTGGAAAGTGATTTACTAGCACAAACAAAACAAGCAGAAGGCAGTTGCGCCGCTTGTCCTGCTGCAATCACCGTGATATATGAAACATTACCAGTTATGCTAATTCAGGTAATTAAGATAATTAAGGCATTAATCAGCAAATACTGCAATGTCAACCTATTTTCGAAACAACGCGTGTGGTATTTATATCACCATTGCAAACGTCTCCCTAATATAAGTGCAGATATACGCATTGGCGCTCCAAAAAACAATCGTCTATATTAAGACGGACGGTGTGGGCCGTATCGTGTCGTGTGATATTTGAGTTATTGGATTCATAAGAACATGTCTAAAGACAGACATGAGCCCCTTTGGTGATATACAGCAATGCTGCAACATCACAAGTTGCCATAGTGGGCATTTTAAATAACCATATTGTACCATGTATACGCTCTTTGTGACCAGGGAGGAGCACTTCATCGTCCTGACCTCAGAACGCAGCACACACAGTTTACAGGAACAGGTGAAACCAATCAACGATCGACTCGAAGCATGCAAATGTTTCAAACTCAGCGATGTACATCCGGAGGCTTTGTGCCTTCGCAGAACGACGGCAACGGCGACAGAGAATTTCTTTCAACTCGTGCATCATTCAACAATCTCTCTTAAGATCAAGTTTGTTCCTCTCTCAGGCCTCTCTGGTTTATTGTGTCATGGAAAGACTATTGTTGGGGAATAAAGAAAAAATAAAAACTCACCACAACATTTCCACAACGTGAACATGCGAAACAAACGAGGAAAGTGATTTTAAAAAAGTGCAATCACAAGGCGCTGGTGTGCAGACCACACTGTCACCATGAAATGCCACTGGTATACTCAAAATAAATCCATACAAACATTCATTTCTCAAATGTATTTTGTTAAGGTAGTAATGAAGCTGCCAACAGTAAAACAAAATGTGCCAAATAAAATAGAACGATGATGCAAAGAAAGAGAAAGAAAATCCTGTTTTGTCGAGGTTGGGAAAATGATAATTTGCTCTCTTGCCCAGAGCGAGATGAGACGATAAGTATCACTCTCATGTCTGCACAGTGAATATGAAGCCACCGAGTTAGCTTAGCATAAAAATTGGACACAGCTGGTGTTGGACTACCTCTGTCTGTCAAACTAGCAGCTTTAAAGCTCGTGAATTAACACGTTCTTTCTTGTTTGTGTAATATGATCTAGTACAGTGTAAAAATGACAATTTGCAGGTTTATGGAGGTTTATCTAGGGGACTTTTTCTTGGCTCCAGCATTCATTTATAAACTCAGATTTTCAATTTCCCCCGTTTTCAGGCTTCCTGCTAAACTGAGCTCACCATCTCAAGGCTCGAGCTTCGTATCTTAAGCACAGATGATACAGTAGTATCCATCTTCTTATGCAACTCTTTGCAAGAAAGCAAGTAAGCGTATTTTGCACAATATCCAACAACTCCTTTGATGACAAAAGCTGTTATTGCGGTGTCAAATCAGTGAAGCAGGCAATACTTGCCAAGAGACTGAAAAGTAGGTGAAAATGATGAATCTTGTGCCGCTAAAACAAACATCCTTTATCCAAATGAGTTTTTCCCCAGACAAGTGCCTACTGGAGAAGAAGAAGTGCGTGACTATAAAGTCCCCAGTGCACATTCAACCAATCTCACTACACGCTGAACACAAAATGAAAAAACAAAGAAAAATGACGCCTGAATCACAATGGCCTCCGTTTTTCCTCCTACTGTTATATTGGACTCGAGTCACCAGGGAAGTCTTGGATATCACTACACATATTTCGCCTCACAGAAAGAAGGAAAAAATGGACCTTCCATGCTCCAGTGGAAAAATCAGAGCATCTAACACCTTCAAATTATCTCCTTGTCCCTTTAGTCTGTCCATACTGTGGCCTTCCCTCCTCGCCCTGGCCTCTCTTCTCGTGCCCTCCTCTGTTTTGTTCTCAGTCTGGCAGCTGTCTGGGCCCAATTGGCCCAGGCTCATATCAGTTAGTTATAGGTCCTGGCGGGTCAGGCCCTCGCCCCTGAACACAGACTGACTGGCTGGCCTCATATCTTCAACTCAGGACTCTGTGTTCCTTTCCTCCTCTGCACGCTGCCGCGCTGTCAGAGCTCGGCCAGACAGAGAAGAATGCGGCAAGGGAGCAACTATGAAGTCAGTACAAAACACACACATACACACTCGTGCGCGCACACACACACACACACACACACACACACACACACACACACACTTGCATGCAGGTACACACACAAGCATTGTGTGTTATATTACAAAGTGCAGCATGTAAACGTTTGATAAAAAACATGGTTATTATGTGCAACTACTGTAAATTAATATTGTATCACCGTAAAAAAAATGTATAGTACAATAGTCATTCATATAAAATTACTTTTGTACTATAAGATAATATATTCCTTTAGTCGTCCCACAACGGGGAAATTGGGATGTTTATATATATATATATATATGATTCCGGTGGCGAGGTGGTCTAGAGGTCAGCACTGTTGCCTCTCAGCAACAATGTTGTGGTGTCAAATTTGCCAGCTGACCGGGGTCTTTCAGTGAAGAGTTAGCATGTTCTCTCTGTGTCCGCGTGGTTTTTCTGTGAGTCTTTCTCCAAAGACAATGGGTTTAGGTTAATTGCAGACTGCAAAGGCTAATAAGAAACTCCACATTGCCCGTAGGTGAAATTGTGAGCTTTTCGTTTGTCTCTAAACGTTTGCTCTATGAGAGACTGGTGTCCAGGGTGTATACTCCTGCCCAATGTCAGCTGAGACTGGCTGCAGCCCCCCCCCCCCCCCCGACCCTTGAAGGATAAGCAGTACTGCTAATCAAAATGTATTATTATTATTATTATTAATGGTGACCTGAGCAGGGGATGAAGTCACACTCCCTCTGTTAGCGTTGCATTCCGGGATACTCTGTTCTTTGTTCGGGTTTGCTGGGCCGAACGAGTGCAGGCAAATCCCTCTTTGTAAAAAAATGGCTCCAGCTCTGATTGTCAGTAATGTAAACATGACAAGTGGTGGACGCGCTCATTTTTGGTCCCTTTTCCAAACTGTGTGTCAGAGGCCAGGGATCCATTTTACCCATCTGCGCGCCGGCGAGCTGGACTGTTTTGTTGTTGGCTCTGATCACAGAGGGTAACTGTATGTTGTTAAGGGGGCACTTGCAACACTCATAGACAGTTTGGATGAGAACACTATTAAAATATGTTATGATTGAATGGCACATTTTGTACAGACATTCGTAATTTCCCAGACGATGAATCCGACCGACTTTGCTGATCTTTTGACTTTTCTTCTCCCTCAGGATAAATTATTAGGACTTAGGTATAGTTTCCGTCTACGAAGCTGCACGATCAGGTCAACGTTTGAATTCTTCCAGTAGATGTTTAATGAATCCAATGCCAAAGATCAGATTTTAAGACGGTTTGTATTACACACATGACGTAATGTCAATTGGGATTTCAGAAGTGAATACTTGTGTCAAAAAGAGGCTTCAGAGTTAAAAAAATGTAGCATGGACCAGCCATCAGACCTTTAAAGGCCCAGGTACTGAGTAACAGCTGGTAAGCTCCCACCATCACCATGTCCCCCCCCCGTCCTGGCCTGAGGAGCCAGAGAGTCTGTGGGCTATCGCTGCTCAATAAGGCAGATTTCAGCTGGTCGAGCTGAACAACACATTCCACAGGCACTGCACATGAGTGACCAAACACCCTGAAACCAAACAACCACACACACACACACACACACACACACACACACACACACACACACACACACACACACACACACACACACACACACACACACACACACACACACACACACACACACACACACACACACACACACACACACACACACACACACACACACACACACACACACACACACACACACACACACACACACAGACAGGCAGACAGAATGGGAGAAAGGGGAGCTTGAGTGACAAGGCACTGAGGGTCGTCCCTGAGGTATTTACCACCCTCTTTTAACCCTTTCTTTCAGTTAGGACCTAATTTGCATGTCTACGCCTTTGTGTCAATGCTTTTAAGTTCTTTTGCGTAAACAGGCTTTTTGTCCTCTTGTGTGTACAGTGTTGCCCTCGCCTTAAACAACACAGTTCAGTTCCCCCCCAGTAAAATATCAACATAATTATTTACTTAGCAACTGTCAGATCCTCCCAACAAACAGATTTCAAGCCAGTGGGGCTACATCCATACTAATATGTTTTAGTTTCAAAACCATTCACGTACACTGGGCATGCGTGTGATGGCGTGAACAGGAAGCAGATTGACTACTCTGCATTTGCTCACTTAGAGGAAATACTACGAACGAGACACAACAATATTGAAAAAGTAAGACAAGCCGTTTATTTTCTTGGAGTGATGATGGGGTGGAACTAGCACTTAAAGTAAGTATTTACTTTGCTCGTCCATACTAGAACGCGGAACCAGAGTTTTCCAACTACAACAAGGCCAGTACAGTTTCCAAACTTCTCTGTTTTAGGCGCCTCAGAAACCCCGTTGTAGTGTCCACACTATTACTTTCAGGTAGGTGGTAAGAAAACGACATTCATTGACATGCACTGTTCTACTATTATATATTAATACTAAAAGTATTAATCACCACAGTGTAGAGTGTTGTTGCATCACCTGCTTGGACTTGACTTGTGTTTGTTTGTTAGACAGTAACAAACATCTCCTTTCTCTCTTTTGCATACGCAAGCGACTGAGACACCAATACTCCCTCTAAGAGCTTTTACTGCTTAATTAACAACGTATCGACGAGTCCACGCAACATTAATCCAACCTATGGATTTTCGCTTTGGAGGCTGAAAAGCAGAAGTGAGCTCATGAGATAAAAGGGAGACGAGAGGTAGAGGGACAGCTGTTTGTGTGAGCGATGGCACCATGAAGCGGAGGGGACTTCTCCCAGAGGAAACACTGCCCAGATATTCTCTTTGCTTCACGTCACCCGGAGGAACTGGAAAACACTCGACAACACTTTTTTTTGCATCGAAACAAAAACCGGCACGCATGGCTGCACGCACAAAATGGGCATACGCAAACACACGCGGTTAGAGACTACGACGACGACGACGACACACACCCATTTGACGTATGCACATATCCCAGCCAGTGTGTGCTACAGGTGCAACCCTGCTGAAGGACATGGCAGGGTTATCCACACGGCTCCGCGTGTAATTCTACAGCTTTATGGTCGATCGCTACATTAGCGCTCCGAGGTGGTGACTGAGAGTGAGACGGAGGGTGCACACGTGGCCACGCACCATCCCTCTTCCACATCGACGAGCGAGACAAATGCCTTGCAGCCAGCCGCCAAGTATAGAACATGAAACACATGATGAAACATGCAATTAAGAGCTTCAGTGCTGGTGAGGAGCGGAGTGGGGAGACCGCCGGTTACATATTTCCTCACTGATTAATGGCGAAGCACTGGGAGGGGCGGGGGGTTGGCGAACCCGCCAGGAGTGTTGGGTGTTGGGTAACGAGGCGCTGTGGCAGATTTATGTCCCCTCGCCCCCTCCTCCTGATCTTGTGTGCCCATGACAAAGTGCCCCATAGCCCCCTGTCCCATCTCCTTGAAATGTCATTACATGTTCGCGTGTAGCAAGCCAGCAGAGATGGAATGAAGATGGGTATTAATGCTAATGAGAATTGGGCTTTGGCCTTTTGTCTCACGTCCCAATGGTTCTTTCCATCTCTCCCTTGCCCCCAGTCCATACCTCTCTCACCTGCCCAGACAAACCAATCGCTTTTTTCACCTCGCCAGTTTTATTTCTAGGAGCTTGTATTACCATTGCCCAGGGAATGAATGAAGCGCTTTAATTGGTCGAGCTCTTCTTGTTTTGCAGGATAGAGTGTCATCGAAAACTTGAGTGACGAATCAATGTCAAAATGCTAACAGGCCCGTGTGTGAGTGTGTGATTTACCTTCAGCCTGTCATTGGGCAGGGCCTGGGCTCCTTTCATGATGACCTCCTGAACCCTCTCAACTGACAGGTCACTTCCAGCCTGCTCCAAACGCTGACTGAAGAAGCCAATCACCTAATGGTGGCACGAGAGGAAAAAGCCAATCATAATACAGACCCCAACTTTGCTTAAAAAAAAATACATTTGGTCTGATAAAGATTGTTCTATGATGCCTACTGTGTTCTAACAGTATGGAGCATAAAGAAGGATTATTTAAGTGGCTTGTTCGAAAGAAAGATTACTCACTCAGTGTGGTCTAAATATGAGGCTACCACTAGCAGTTGGTAAGCTTAGCATGAAGAAACAGGTCCCAGTCTGGTTCTGTTCAAAATACACCTTTAAGTTATTAATATCTAATTAACATCAGTTGAAAACTAAACACTTCAGGAAGTCACTGCTGCTGGTCAAGAAAAGTTTCTGTGCATAGATCCCATTAAAACCACAATTTGACACTTCTTTTTGTAAAGCCAAAATTGGGTTATGACAGATAAATCTATATTAGCGTGTACATTGGCACAAATAAAAAAGAAAATGCGGAGCAGCAAACTGCAGTAATAAATGTGTTGGCAGTATTTAAATGCTTACTTGCCTTTTTTTTACTCAATTCAAACTTAGCATTTGAATCAATTTAATTGAAATGACATTATATTGTTCCATAAATGATTCAATGATTTATGATATGTGTTAAGGTATTTATTACACTTTTTTTTTTTTTAAACAGGAATACGTTGTCACTTATACTGCACTTAAGTGTCAATATCAGCATTGCCTTCAGTGATCCAGTATTGATCGGGCTCTAGTTTAACTCTTTCACCTCTAGATCCTCTTCCTGATTCTATAGAAATAGGATTCCATGTTATCTTGATCTCACTGAGGTTTAAGTCCCAGATCTGTCATGAAGCTCTTTGTCTAATCCCGCTGTTTGGAGTTATCACACTGATGTAGCCACACCCTATATGATGAC